>NC_056739.1:1003612624-1003810124 GCF_019279795.1 Protopterus annectens
CAAATTAGCTTTACACTCTACTGATACTGACAGCATTACTACTATTCCAAGATTTTATCCAACTCTTACTTAGCCCAGTACCTTCCATTACAACCTGATCAACAGGAATTAAAACTCAACAATAATTAATTTGCAAACTCACACAATATTTTTTCTGACAGGTGTATAAATATCAACTCTCCAGTACCAACACCAGTTTCCAAAATTCATAATGTTGCTGACACAAATTAGTCATATCTAGAAAAACAAACCACAACATAATGTTTGTCATTAATATATGTCAACCTTTATATATTTAAATAGTGGCAATTAGTTCTGAGCAGTCAGCCTTCAAAAGGCAGAAGCCACCAATAAAATGCAATACATCCTTAAGTAATATAGGATTGCAATCCTAGACGCCATCTAAAAAGTTTTCTATTTTGTCCTTTAGACCTAAGCAAACATTTGAGCGAAGTATGTTCTGTTATTCCTGCAAATTTCCTACCATACAGACAGTTTGAAGATTTTAAAAAGCCCATAATATTCGCATACATTCCTTTTCTATGGCTGCATATAATTCTTCTATTATGTGAAGTATAAGTCTCAAAAATGCCACTGGATGTTCTTCACCCTTTATGGAAAGCTGACTATGGACAACCATAGTTCAAATTCCTGCATGCATAAATGTTTTTGTCTACAACTAGAACTGGCTGGCATAGTAGGACACTTAAGGCCTTTATAAGACTTTATAATGCCTGTTCAGAAGCTGCTCAGATAACCTTATCGGGTCTGGGGTTTTTCTAAATAAGTTGTATAAGTAGAATGTTTAACATACTAAAGTGGTTAGACATTTCCTTTAATTTCACACTTTTGCAAGGGATGTCTTTGTCTGCCTTTAGGTAACAGAGTAGGTCATGCCTCGATAAGCGCTACTTTGGCAGGCTCTGGATAAAGGTTGCGCTCACCCATATAATGACCAAGGTAAGCTAAAGTGGACATGCTTACCTTTCATTTGTTTGCCTTGTTAGTTAGACCAGCCTTTTATGATCTGCATCACAACTGCCTCACATCATATACACGCCCCTGTTAGTAGGTCAGAGCACAGACTGCAGCTTCTGCTGGGATAGTTATACCAACTGTTGGAAAGTCGGTGGGCATTCTTCACCCCAAAATGCATTTCAGTGACTTTGTATAATTCGAATGGGGTAATAAGTTCCTATGTCTCCATTACTGTAGGTGTAGAATTTCCTACCAATAACACACAGCCAGGTCAGTAGTGGTCAGAGGTTGGTGATCAAGGTGATCTAAAGCCTCATCCATCCTGGATAAGGTATATGCATCAAATGATATGCAAAGCTATAGTTTTCCATAGTCTGCTGACAACCTGGCATTTGCATTGTTTGCTGACATAAGTACCACTGGTGCAATCCATGGTCTAAGGACTCTGGAATAAACCCCAGATTTAACACTTCTTGCTTTTACTCCTGCATGGCTTGCTTGACTTGCTCAGGCACTGTGTATGAAGCGTTGACTTGGTTCCTGTGTTTTACTAGCACTACAAGATCAGCACTCCCTTTGCCTACTCATGAATGCATATTCAGACTTGTGCAACACTGCTCAGATTTCTTGAATCTTTCAAAGGTATGACTGCGGTGACGATACTATATCATCCACTGAACTTGTAGTCTGAGGAGCTCAACCACCAGGTCTCCTCTTGGTTTTTCCCATGGTGGAATGGAGATACTAAGTACTGCAGAAGTACAAGAAGATTATGTCATTGTACAGCGTTATTACACTGACAAGATACAGTTTGTGTTTTGGTCTCCTGCTTGGAAAACCACAAGTTAAGTAACATCACTTCATTTTAACTTTCCTGAGGCATTGAATTTTGCTTACATTTTTCTTTCTGTATCTATATTGCTGGGTCTTCATTATCTGGCCATTTTTTTTTTTTTTTTTTTTTTTTGCTGTGTTTACATCAGGTTTCTAGTGTACTACACAAGTACAATTGTTACAAATTATTATGTACACTTTAGTTTTTGAAAGTGAACTGGTGGTTAGCCAACAGATACATTTCTTACCTAGTAAGTTATACATTTTTTTAAGTAAAATAAACAAAATAAAATGTTCTGTGAAGTTTGTTAGAGGGCATTTTAAATAAACTTTAAATATTTTTTTAAAAATGTTTAAATATTTATTAATGGATAACATTTTGTTTGTTTTTTTTTTATCTTTGATCTTACATTAATGTTTGTATCTATTTAGATAGTAGAGTTTTGGTGGGAAAGTTTTTGGGGTTGAACACCCAGCACTTTTAATTTGATGTATTAACTTCATTTATTTGATGTGAACCTTATTGGTTAATTAGTTAATAGAAAGGTTAAGAGTGATTATATAATGTTAGTGACTTTTTAGATTTTTTTGTCTGAAGAAGTCTGGCTATGTAGCCAGATAGTTCAGTGGATTGTTTTTAACTTGCGTCTTTTTAATAAAGTGTTTGTTGGCTCAGTTTCCAGCAGTGCTTTTTGGAGTTCATAATTTGTGTATGCTAATTCCTGAAATGTAAGATTTACTGTATATCAGAATCTTTATGAGAATCACAATCAGTCTCCCATTCATCATAGATTAAATTAAGGGCTCCCTCAGTCTGTAATCATATAGCAACCAGAATGGTGAAAACAATTGGGTTAACTTGTAGAGATCTCCATACACACAGGTGGGGCAGTTACTCATTCTATTCCAAAATGAGCATGTCTACAGATACTGTTAGTTTGGCTTTAAGAACACAGTCAGACCTTTCATTATATTTGATTCAAGCTGGTAGGAGTGGTCTGTAACTGTTTTGCAATACAGCCCTTTCAGAAGCAAGTCATTAGAGCTAACATAAGGTTAGCTGCTCTGTCTGATAGTATCTTCCAAGAAAATATACCCTTCTGTTAAACTCCAGTAGAGCAGTATATGTCATATTTTCTGATTCTTCAGTTGACATAGTTACCCCTTTAGTGTGCATGATAACATAACCCACCACCATTACATAATATATTTTATTCTGGGCATGGAGTACTAAGAGCCCCCAGTGTTCATAGCTTTCTATTGAAACTGCATCTTGGTAATAGGTAAGACCAGCACAGTAGCTTTATTAACAGTTTGCAGACATTTTCACACAACTCACACTTCTTTCAGTGTCATGTAACATCTTCTGCAACACCTGGCCAATAAAACATTTGCATAAGCTTCCTTCTTGTATGCTTTTTCTCCACATTACCTGAAGAAGGAATACAATAGTCTGTGACCACAAGTACCTTATGACTGGCTCTTGGGGGTACTATTTACTATATCACCTCTCTCTCTATACCTCCTTTTCAAGATCTATATTGCAATCCCTTGTCAGAATAAACCATTTCCCCTTACTCTTGATGATAAGGATCCTAGTTGGTTCCGCCCTTAAGTTTTACAAAGTGTAGTCTGAGAGTTGTGCCTGTTTTAACTCTTTTTTTTTTGCAATACTCCTCATTTCTCCTTTTAATGGAAGTCCAATACTTTTTAATAAGTGTTATTCAGATTTAGACTTCATGCTTATATTCATTTAACATTTTCCACCAGATGTCCTGTACTTTCTGACAATTATGGCACTGGTTCAGCTTTCATGGTACCATCCATTTTTTTCAAAGGAGACACATTATTAGCCATGTTGGGGGCATGGGTGCTGGTTAGTCTTAACTCTGCTACCTTTCTCATGTGATTACTTCCATGGTTGGCTTGTGTATAAACAGATAAACAATGAGGTCATGTGTTGTCAAAGTCATTGCCTATTAAAACATTCACACAAATATCAAGCATGGCCATCTAGTTGTCCACATGTCCTATTCCCATTCTAGCTACATATTGACATGTAGTATGTGAAGAGCAGTCATTAGAATGGGCTGCTTGAGAATGTAGCAACTCTAGATTTAACACCAGTTCATTTTATTGTCCTTGTTATACTGAGGAGACAGTTTGGTGCTGACCTTGCTATCTAGGCATTTCATTCTACTACAGAAGTGCCTTTGACAAAGGGATAGTAGCTCCATTATGTTGATGTTGCTCCTCCCTCTCTGTGGTATATGCACTTCCTTCCTTGCACAAAAAGCACCAGTCATTTGTCTAGCTCTTTTTAGTTCCAGCCAGATTATGAGATGATCTAGAAATTAACTGAGTGGATTTACTGCACGGTGAACACTTACAGCTGCTAACAGGCTGTCTCAAATTGCAGTGGACTATATTTTACCTACACAAGGCTGCTGCCATGTCCTTCTTTAGACATCATCTCATATGAAATTAACTTCATTTTTGAACTGCTTAATTAGCTGTGATGCTATCATTTTCCATGTCCTCTTGAGGTCTATTCTATCTGTTTCATTCACTATTTTCATTAAGAATTAGACCAAATGATGTGAAAGATATACTGCTAATGAGTGTAAGGCATCAATATGTGATGACAATTTTGAGAAAATGTGTTTTATGACAGGGTTCGCTCATGGTAATGGCTGTTGGGCTTCCATGAAAAAAATGAATACATTTAATTATTTTACATTTCTTTTGATGAGTGTTTGATTTGTTTCTTAATAATAGCTTTATTTATTTCTTTTCATTTTTTTATGCAACATTGGAAATCCTTGCAATTTCAAATGTGCATAGTTCAAAAACCTTTCCATTTTAAGTGGGGAGAAAGAGAGAAAAGAAATCATCTTTCTCCAGTCACCAGGCTGTTTTCAAAACAGTCTGGCATTACATATATTTAAAATGGAAAGTATGGTTACTAGGTATAAAGCAGAAACATCACCTAAAAAGGCCCTCCTTTGACTGCTGTATGAAGCATCGAGGAGCAGTTTCTATTTGCTCAGGCTGCTTCAGGTGACCGAGGCAGCCTGGTTGAAACTGAAAGAAGACAGTATAGGAAACTTCCACAGAAACGAGTCTAGGAGTAAGTTTTATTTGGTTAGTTATCTAAAATACTATACTTTTTACAAGCACTTCCAGAATGTAGGAACTTGGAAGCTAAAATTGTGTGGTTTTGTGTTGCAAAACAGAGATGATTGCAGTTATTAAATAGTGGCAGAAATGTCAGTGTTAGTCTTGTGTATTCTTTGTAAAGTTTTTTTTTTTTGACAAATCAGTGAGAAATGCAGTTTAGTAAATAATGGCGGACATTTAAGTTTTAGACAATGCAGCATTCATAAAGGCATGTCAATGTCACGCTTCTTTTTCTAGTAACTTTCTAAATATAAAAGTGCAGTATTTATCTCCCATAATTATTTCGCCTTGATTCTTGATCTCGGATTTTGAGAGGTGTAGGGGGTTTCCATGGGCTGCCTATTGTTTTCTGATAACAGTAAGCTCAGAAGAACAACAAAAACCAGAAGAAACAGTGCAAAACACATCAATAATCAACTGAAAGCACTGTTGAGAGGAGATACCAAACAGTGTATTGTGGCTCATTAAACTTTTGGAATTATCCTGGGGCTGACCGGTGTTTGGTATCTTCTCTCAACAGTGCTTTCAGTTGAGTAAGCTCAGAAGATACATTCAGGTACAAATTCCTGAGGTGTACACTCACAGTTATACCCGTGGCTGTAATTCATGGTCACGCAAGCTTGAGCATGTGTGTGTGGTATGTGCATGTGTGTTTATGTTTGCATAATGAATATAGGTATGTATGCATGTGTCAGAGATATAGATGCTTTCATCTGTCCCCATTTTACAGAGTATCTCCAATTTTGTCTCATATGTTGGTCTGCTCCTCATAATGTTTCTGTTTTTTTCTATGAAATCAATGAGAACTGCAGTCATTAATAATGGTCATTTGCGTATCAGACTTAATAGAATTAGGAAAAAGTATGCTAATGCAACTTTGTACAGATACAAGGGGATACGCAGGAATGCATCTTCTCATCTGACTGCTGTCCCTGATTTTAGTTCTTTACCTCCCATTGTTTAGTTTTCTTCCTTATTTTTAAGCTAAAAAGTTAAGCGTTATCAGGTGAGGGAATGTACTATGTTGCTCATTGTATTCTGATAGTTGTGAGCTGAAAAGTTACATTTCTTTCTGGCACGTATTTATGTATATATGCATTTTTTCATTAATTTCATCCCAATCAAACTTCTGAAATATAGTAAATGTCTTACAAGGGGTTGTAAATGATAGATATCGATGAGGTGCTTGTGATGCTAATGACTTTGTGTGTTGAGGGAAGATTGCAGTGTATCTAAAGGTAGCCAGTTGGTCATATGTTTTTTCTACTTTTGATCACAAATATTAGCCTTCTACATGGTAAGTGATTGTCTATCCTGGCAGGCTGACTGTGATAACATATGATTACTAGCATAGTACTGATTCAGTAACATTGCCATATTTACCATTCCTGGTTGAGATTTTGGCTCTCATTCATTTTGCATGCAGTCATCACATAGTCATCTTCTTTCTATAAGTTTTATCCATGTGTTCTAGTTTCATCCACCAGACCTACAAATATATAATATATACTTCTGGCCATTTGTGCTTTTATTATCTTACCCATCTAACACCAGAGGGTTACACAGAGGGTAACCTTTTTAAAAGGGTATGGAGGTAGGCACTATTCCCAAGTAACATTTGTGCAAGCATGTGCCCCCTCCATTCACTGGGAGTTACTGTTATACCTTTGAGTTCCTTCACACTATTTGCCTTTGACCAAACCCTTGGTCGAACAAATTATGGTGGATTGGGCACATGTGTAGAAAAGCAGAAGACAATCTGGTGAGGAAGAGTTGGGACAGACAGGAAGAAAGTAAGAGGAAGCAAGGATGTCCAGCAAAGAGGTGGATGGATTGTGTGAAAGAAGATTTGCGACAGTCAGGCATGAGTGTCGAAGAAGGCAGGAGTGTGGCACTGAATTGAGAGAGTTGGCGACAGTTAACATGATAGCCTGACCCCATGTAGGAAAAAATGTGAAAAAGGGGTCTGATGATGATGATGATGATGATGATGACTGCTATACCTTTGAATATTTGACTTTAGACACAACTTAGTTTTTCATGAAAGAAAAAAAATATGACCGCATTTCTTTCCTTATTCATGATTTTTGCTCATGCCATCACTGGAGAAAAAAGTTCTAAGATATATCTCAGAACATCTCAGACACAATGACAAGCAGCCCCAAGACCCTGCCTTTGTTCAGTTACTACTTCCTCCATATTTTTTGCAGTGCAGTCATGGACAGTTAAGATGTGTTAAATAGTTAGAGGAAAAAAGGTAAAAAGTAAGACTAAGTACTCTATCTTGATAGTGTAAGGCCAGGTTTGGTGGAAAACTGAAGAAAGGCATAGCGGAGGTGGACAGAGGACTGTTGTGAAACAGGGGGATGCATTGTGTCCTTTAGCTTGGGCATTATTTCACCTAAGGCTGGCTTTGTTGATTGCAGTGAGACATCTGAGGTGTATATAGTCAATAAAGTGGATATAAAGAGTGGGTACTAAGGTAGTCTCTGGATGAAAGTGAATGATCATCTGTTGTTTGATCGCAGGTAATAGTCACTGATGTGTTATAATAAAGCTCCATTCCATTCCATTTAACTCCAGCCATTTAGTTTCATTTGCTTCCTGCATCCCCTTTGCTTTGAAGTCACCAGCAGCCACTGTTTTGGTAGTGGGAAATGAGCATTTAGAGTGTCATTTAAGTGTTTGGTCGAAGGCAAATAATGTGAAGATATTTTATTGTAGGTGAGTTGTGGTGAATCAATGTTCTGTGTTGTGTTTTTTGTGATGTTAGAGGTGAGAATGTGTGTGTGAATGTTTGTAGGCTAGGGTTTGAGCAAGTGCTAAGTATTTGCATAGATTTAATGCTGTGCACATCTGATGGTGTATGTGATGTATGTGTCTGTATGTCTTATATAGTGGCACTTTTAGGGAAAGGGTTTTCACTAAGGTAATGTGCAGCATTGGGGCAGCAGCAGGTTATGGGTAGCACACATGAATAAGGTGATAAAAGAGGGCCTGTTCTCTGTGTTTGCTATTCATCTGTTTGCAAATATACTTCTCCTCAAACAATGTACTTTTAAATTAATCTGTCAATTCCTCTTTTATCTATTATTTATACTACAATTGTTTATTTATTTCAGTTGTCAATTTGATTATTTATGTGATCCTTATAAATGTTTTACACCTCTATCAGAGGCCACAGAAAACTGAAACATATATGAATAATTTGGATTCATATCACTTCACTGAAAGACCATTTCACTGACACCCATTTCACTGAGACCAAATCACCTAAAGTTCATTTCCCCTAAAACTCATTTCACTGACAAGTAGTACTCTAAGGCAAGTCAAAGGTATATGTCCTTTACCCCACTGTAGTGCGATCCTGGTGTTAGTATATATAGTTGTGGGGGGTGGGGGGCATAGCCCCCCACGTAGTTGGGTTTTACCAAATAATGTAAAAAAAACAGACAACAGAAAACCAAATTAAGAGGGGGGGCTATGCCCCCCACAGCCCCCATTGTGGAGTGTTGTGCCCCCACCCCCTAACTATATATATTAACACCAGGATCACACTACAGTGGGGTAAAGGACATATACCTTTGACTTGCCTTAGAGCACTACTTGTCAGTGAAATGAGTTTTAGGTGAAATGAACTTTCAGTGAAATGAAC
Source organism: Protopterus annectens (assembly GCF_019279795.1). NCBI lineage: Eukaryota > Metazoa > Chordata > Ceratodontiformes > Protopteridae > Protopterus > Protopterus annectens. The sequence goes on from NC_056739.1 coordinate 1,003,621,272, forward strand.
TTTAGGTGATTTGGTCTCAGTGAAATGGGTGTCAGTGAAATGGTCTTTCAGTGAAGGGATACGAATCTGAATAATTTATAGGAGCCAGTCAGAAGCATCGGTTTAGAGTGTGGGATGAAAAGAGATTATGAAGAAACTGATACAGACCCAGTGAAAACCTACCACTGCTGCTTAGTAATCTACTTAATTATTTCAACTCTTACTTCAGTGCTCACCGATCATAACTCAAAATGCACAATAATGTTATAGAGGCTTATGATCTAGTTGTAAATTAGATCATTGCTAATAAAGATATCCATAAATGTGCATTTTGGAATTCTCTTTTCCCTCTGAAATGATCAAAACGTACACTGAGACTTATCCGGCTGACAAAATGAGTAAGCAAATAAACTAGTGCCATGACCAATGACAGAACATGGGAATACATGCTTTAATGGAATCTATCCTCTACTTGGCAAAATGATGTATGAGTGTAATGACTCAACATCTTTATGCTCTGGAGAAATGCACTGACACTCTGCACATGCTCAAAGAATATCACCTTACTACTCTTATGAATGTAATAGGCATATTTTGTGTTGTTGTATTTCATAACCAATGACCAAATCAATGAAATAAAAGTTAAACCATTTATTACATTCAGATTTAGAATTCTAAATCGTTGCACTCCTTTGTTTCCCATGAGAACATCCATAAGTGATGGAATAATTATGGCATCGGGTAGCAAAAACACATTGCATAATCTCAAAATAACAATATTATTCTATCCAGTGCATATTTGTGCTTTATTTGCTTAGCTCTACTCAGAATGTCCACCAATCAGTTTAGCAGTTTAGCAGAATGGGACACTTAAGAAAATGATCATTCCTAACTTATGTACAAAATCAAAATAAAATAAAAGTCTTTTGTATGCAATTAAAAAGAAAAAGCAGAGGACTGGTTAGTTTTTTGTAATGTGCAGCCAGAGAAATACCCAATGTGTTTCATAATAGTAGAAGAAATGGTAACATTGTTGTGTTTACACACATTTGTAACACTACCACTACTATTACTCACAAAGTATTACTTGGTAATCAGTTTTGCCAGGATAAATTAAGGACAGGCTTTAAAGTGGATCAAGCAGGAGAGCAAGTCTTGATTCCTGCAATGCAGACACTGGACAAGCCAAGATTCGATAGATTGGATAGAATGAAACATGCCTTGATTAAACCCAACTCGATAGTAAGGATTCCAATGCCAGAAAATATTTGTGTAAGTAGGCCAACACCTTAAAGAAGGCTGATGATATTTGAGCTACAAATACTTCAGCAAAATATGTCTTGCCAGAATGAGTTTTGCTGAATTGCATTTGTTCAAAAATGTCCTAAGGTGAAGATCCCTCTACATCCATATGAGAGGTCCTGCCATCTCAGTGTAATGACCTCTGATCACGTAGTGCTGTGAAATAGTTTAGGTATGGGTGCAGGGGTGCTCTGTACATAGACTAAATCTGTCAAAACAGATAGAATGAATCATGTTTCCCAAACAGTGTCAATAGGACAATATGACTTCCTTAAAGAAGAGCAACATTATTTATTTGATTATAGAACTCACATAGTAACACTTAATCACCCAGTGCCATAGACATGAAATGCATCAGTCTTCAGTGTTTGCAGAATTTAAACCACAGAAACTTTATTTCAGATTTTCTAATGTCAGTAATAAAAGATAAGAGCTCATTCTGTCCTTCAATACCTGAGCTAAGTTACACATTTCTGTAACTTTAAACATTTATTTGTGGCCTAATACTGTGACAGGTGTATGTGTTTGTGCATGTGTGTATGTGTGTGTTTGTGCATGTGTGTGTCTGAATTTGTATGCGCACATTTGTATGTCTCTAAGTTTATTTGTGTGTGTGTGTGTGTGTGTGTTTGTGCGTTTCTGCATGTGTACATGCCTGTCTGTCTGCATTATGACAACTTTGTTTTACCTGTTATAAAAAACAAGCAGTCTCTTTTCTTTTAAGAAAAGGAACCTTTTACTGAACATAAAAATGTCTAGATGTAAAACAGAATTGAGGTTACTTCCCTTGTAAATGGGAAAACAACAACTAAGGCCTCCGGCAGCTTTTATATAGACAAATAGCTTGCACAAAAGTGTTTCTGCTTAACAAAAATATTCTGTGTAAATAAAATAGCAGCCACAAAGGACTCTACACAGTTTGAAGTCAAGCTGCTGAAAACAAGGAAACAGAACAGTCAATTATTTGCTTCTTGTAGAGGCAGTTCTGGTAGCATAAATATTTTTTCAGTGTATTAAATGAATGGTTCCTATTCCACAGTAGTACAGAACGTAAAATACTCAACAACTGAAAATAGAGATTCCACAAATGAAGAAGGGTCTATTTCATTCCACAAAAGCCCAAGGCAAATCAAGATTCTATTAACTGCACCTTCCTTCCAAATTAGTAACCTTTCACTGACAGAATTAAACAAGGTTGCATGCCTTATGAGGCATGTACCAAACAGCAGGTATTTGAAAAACGGTATTATGTGTTATTTAAGTCTACACATAACAAGAGAACACAGCAGGAATTTCTTGTCTTGATTAAAAATTGTCATTTTACCCTTAACAATAGAGCTGGGATCCTTTCCCTTACTAAACTCAGTAAGTGAATTGCCTGCAGTAAGCTAGCTTCCAGCTTAACCCATTCAGTGTGCCAGATCAAATCAGCTAGGTAAACCATCTTCAGGTGCTCAATGTTTTCGCTTCTATAGCAGATAAATATTCTTGTAGGTATACCTTCCCCACAGGTAATAAAACCAGCTTGGACAAATGATAAGCTGTTGCCTTTTTACTGTTGAAGATTTATTAGATTAATTTTTATTAAGATTTACCCTAAATTAACTTTTTGTGGTAATCTGCTTGCCACACATTTTCTGCAGTACCAAACTTCAATATACGTGCAAAACTTCCCTTTTATGTCACTAGTACAGATTTTAGGAAGTACCCAATACTCCCACAATTTTAAAAGATTTAACTTTCATCTAGATGTAATTAGCAAACTATGACGTAACCTACATTACCATAAAAAATGTATTATTTCATACTGATGTTTACTTATTTTTCTATATAAGGACTACTCAAACTAAAGCATTATAAGGCAAATTTTATTAAACATAACAGTATGAATACTTTTTATTGCAGATCAAAAAATGTGAGCTTTCCCTTAAAGGAAATGCAAAGAAAAAAAAAATAGTGCAACTTCCCTTGAATCCCCCTCATGTTATAGGAGTCATTGTGGGGGTCCCTTAATAAATATACTAATTCCAAGAATGTTCTATATACAAGCTTTAGGACCTAACACTATCGCACTTTACTCCTACAACAGACACATTCCTCAAACAAATCTGAATCAGGACATGTGTGTAGGTTTGATAAAAAGTATGCTACTTTCCTAAGGATTATGAGCAGGTGTGGAAAGAGAAATCTTTGCATTAGAAGGTTTGGTGCATGACAGGAAGGAATAATTAGCAGTGGCACTTGATGGCTATATTTAGTTTTGTTTTTTTCATTTCTGGTGTTATACAATAAATAATAATCACACCTATGGAAATTTACAATCAACCATTGTACCTATAATCATCAAATAAATGACAGAGTGCAAAAGAAAGATGAAGAATTCTGTAAAACCAGCCTATGCAAGACTTACCTTGACTTAACTGATGTTTGTCCTATGCTTGCATGAAAAACATAAGGTGGCAAAAAAGTTTTGGCCATGATATTTCTACTGTCACTTTTATGATAGATTTGATAGTCAAAAATAGTACAATTTAACAAAATTCGAAAAATGTTACATTTAGTAATATGGGTTGAAGTCTGAGAGAAAGCATGCTGTCTGCATCTGTGCGTTGTTAAGACAATTAGAATGTTTACAAAATGGTGACAAGGACTGGTAGAAACGTGGCCCAGGATTAAATCAGAAGAGAAAAGGCTAAAGCAAATGTTTTGTAAGTATGAACACGTGTGTGTGTGTGTGTGTGTGTGTGTGTGTGTGTGTGTGTGTGTGTGTGTGTGTGTAAAGGTGAAATGGCTTACATGGTTGTGAAGTAGAAGGTACTGCAAATGGTTTGCCACTGTATCAATATATCAGCAGCTACAGTAAAGCAATCATCTACAAAGCAGAATTCAACCTAATGTGGAGTGAGAGGCAAGCAAAGATATTTTATATTAAAGAGTATGATAAAAGGGAAAACATTGAGTACCACTCCACCTATATTCTAATGTAAGGTAGTGCCTCACTTAAAACAATGGAGGCAGTTTGTGCCTGGTAGTCTTTCCTAGTGTGACTCTGTATTACATGAGTTATTAAACAGGCTGCAAAAGAGACAGCTACCAGATACAGAACAATGGCAAAAAATCGAAGTCATTGGATGATCATGCATGGCACTGTTAAATGTTTTGGAAGGTGAACTTATATAGCAGCAAAGAAGTGTTGTTTGATGTGACTGTCTGTTACCCAAGAAGAAACTATGCTGAGGACTATATGTCATATCCAGACATAAAACCTTAACAGCTTAAACTAGATTAGAGGCGATTAAATTATACATACTTTGGCTGCATGTGATTCAAATAAGGATTTTGGAGAGGATAGCATGCAAAGAGATCTCACTATTCACTGTGCTTTAATATTAAGACAAATGTAAATACCGCTAAGTAGAAACAGATGCAGAGTAGTGCACTGTATCAACAAGAAAACTGTAAAAGAATTACAAGAGACTCATACCCCTCTTATTCTCTCTCTGTTTTGTGATATTTCCTTGGCAAATAATATAGTGTTGTGTCAAAATGCCTTGAGGTCATATCAAACTAAGGGAAGTGGTGAAATCTGAACAGTGATCATGTGTTCTAATATACCTAATAGAGGAAATCTCTGTGGTCTACCCTATGATATTGTTCTGGCTTCCTGGTCTCCTAGCATGAACTGCTCCCCATAGATTGGTTGACTTTGTAAATGAGAGTTCAATAGCTAATTTTAGATTGTGAATAATCAAAAGGAATCCAATTAAAAATAAAATCTTAAGAGCAGCCATGGCTTCTCCCCACACATATGCTAATGATAGTGTTTTTGTCTAATCTCTTAGTTTTAAATTTTCAAGATCAGGAAATTCATCTCCAAATGTACACACTAAAGCACATAATATAAAGTAAACTACACTACTATCTTTAATATAAAATAGCTCATAAATTTCCTTTTTAAAGCATATTCCTTTATAATCATCCACCCAGTCAAAATTGCTCAGTTGTCCAACTATATATTTTCACTGTAGGTCAACAGCAGTATCAAATCTGTCAAAGCACTAAAGCACTGTACGAGTATTTAAATAGATGCATGGAATCAGGAAAACCCAACAGGATTAAATCATCCTCTGCAAGGAAGAGTAAGCCTGTCTGGTGAACATCTGCAATAAATAAACTGTATAACAAAAGGAAAAAATTGCTGTCTAAAACCAAGAAGGAGCAGGTGCCCAGTTGGAAGCAATGTCTCCTTAGCCTAAACAAGCAAATAAAAGCACTAGTGTCCAAATTGGCCACATCTATTAGAGACAATCATAAGGCCTTCTTCACATATGTCTGCAACCTCAAAGGGAGCACCCAGATCGGTTCAAAACTGGTGGTCAATGACAAAAGATATACAAATGCTGTAGATATAGCAAACATGCTGGCTGAGAGATTCAGTGAAACCTTCACCCCTCCGTCCTCCCCATCAGTAAATCAAGACATCCCCAGCACCTGCCCCCTTCCCCTTATATTTAGGAAACAGGTCATCACTGCCCTTTCAAAGGCAAAAAATCCAGCCTCCATGGGACCTGATAACATACTAGGCTGCATCCTACGTAAACTCAGGCAGGAACTTGCAGCACCATTATGTGCCCTACTCAACCAAGGTCAGAGTACTGGCTTCATCCCAGCTGAGTGAGGACAGCCATTGTCATCCCTTTACACAAAGGTGGAGCATCCACTGATCCAGGAAATTATAGACCCATCAGCCTAACTAGCCTGATCTGCAAGGCCATGAAATGGATTATTATAGGCCTCATTAAGAACAATATTGGCAACCTCCAAACACTCGATCCCATAAAGTTTAGTTTCATCAAGGGGAGGTCATGTCTGCTAAATTTGGTCGACTTCTTTGAGACAGTCACCAAAGCCATGGACGAGGGGAAGATGGTGCACAGTGCCTACCTTGACCTAGCCAAAGCATTTGACACTATTCCTCACTCGAGCATAATAGATAAACTCTGTCAACTAGGCATGAATCCATATGTTACCAGATGGGTAGCAAACTGGCTCACTGATAGAACCCCCTAGACAAAATAGGGGAAGCCATCTCAAGCAGTAGACCCATAACAAGCAGCGTACCCCAGGGTTCAGTCTTGGGGCCTCTGTTATTTGGGATATACTTTTCTGAGGTGCAGACCAAAACCAGTGGATTATGGCTGACCAAGTTTGCAGATGAGTGCAAGCTGAGTGCTGTTATCAGTTCCCCTAGTGATGTGGACATCCTCCAAGAGGGTCTCACTCAGACAAATGACTGGTGCCAGAAACATGACCTCAAGCTGAATACCAAAAAATGCGTCATCATCCTCTTTGGGGAGAGTGACGTCCCCACAAATTATCACATTAATAACAATGTCATAAGCATGCAATCAATCGTGAGGGATTTGGGCACCCAGGTTAATAGTAACCTGACTTTTGACCAACATGTTGCTTCTGTTGTATGGAAAGCCTTTTACATGGCCCACCTCATAAGTAAGGGTATCTCATCCAGGGAGAAGGAGGTCATAACATCCCTGTATTCTTCCCTTATAAGGCACATTATTGAGTACAACTCCCCTTTCGGCATGTACCTCACAAAGCACATGCAACAGCTGGAGAGACTACAGAGGTTCCTCACTAGGAGAATCCAGGGCCTCAAACATCTACCATGCACAGATAAGCTAAAAGCCCTAGCCCTCTACTCAGTTTCATACAGACTCCTCAGAGGAGACCTCTGTCTGGCACACAAGATGATCATGGACCACACCTTGATGGGACTGCTGCATACCCGCAAGTCAAGCTCTACTCGAGTAACTCACACGCACAGCGTCAACCTGGTCTGCGGCATCGGCAGGACTTCTTGGCGGGACAGATTTGTGTCCCAGAGACTCCCCCATCTATTAAATACACTCCCTCTCCATGTCATGCAGAGGACCTCTTAACCCCTTTTTAAGCACAACCTGGATAACTGGATGGGAAACAGAAAATATGTCCCTGGGATCTACCAGTGTCCCTGCTGGACAGGGGCATCAGGTGCTGATGTGTCTAAACATGGGCTAAACTCTTGGCTAGGCTTATAAGTGCCTTATAGGCAATAGCTTTGTAATCTCCTATGATCCTATGAAAACACATCATCTGCAGTAAGAATAATTGCCTGCTTCCTTCTTTTTCATTTAATTTTTCCACCTACATTTTCCTCTCTTGATGTCAATCCCAACCTAGAGAAAATAAATTAAAATGGCATTGTGGTTGCCTTGTCAGTTAATGCCAGTTATTCTAATATGGAAACAATAACAAAAGAAGAAAGGATGTCTTGACAATTTCAAAGTATTTTACATCCTATGATGAAGACAGTTCTTTAGGCCATGACATTTTATTGCGTATAAATATGCCAAACCTTCTCATATTATACCCAATCCCCCAACACTCTCTGGCATACCGTCATTCCAGAGAAGTAAAAGCATTCCTTCCTTGGTTCTGAAGCATACCCTCAGATTCTTGACTTAAAAAATGTAATATAGTCATTTTTCCAGAATATCTCACAGTTGAGATGGTTATAAGATTTCAGATGTAGTCCACAGTGTCATTCTTACTCATCTCCAAAAGCTTTTCAGTTAGGTTTACAAAGTGAGCTGAACAATCATAAATTTAGAAGACTTATTGATACATTTGGCTTAAAAAGAATTCAATATGGAAAATCTGGGACAGAATCAAAATTTCCTGTATTATCAATCAACATATAGACACAAATACAGGAATTCAGTTTTGTAACATTTGTAGTTTTCATTACATTAATGACAAGATTGCAAGATATCATTTTTTCAGAGAAGGTCATGACTGCAATAGGTAGTATATTTTCAAAGTAAGGATTATTGTTTATCATGCCATTTTTATTTCCTTTTGTGAAACAGAAATACAATAAGCAATAGTAAGACTAAATGTGGATTACATGGGAAGTGTTGTTATTGAGTAACTTAGTCAGTGTTATACAATGCTAACAAATACAGCCTTAATTGGCATAATATTAGTAAGTATATATTGCTATATCCACACGCTGACACATGTACACACACACTGCAGAGACACAGACACAGACACACATACATGATGTATTTAGTATTTTATTTTATTCATTTATTTATTTTTTGTTTACCGGGAAAGTCTGACTGGGCCAGAAGCCGTATTCAGTGGAGGGCTGGGTGAGAAAAGCTCGACAGAAATATAAGTGAAATACAATAATTAGATAGTACAATAGTGTACATACAGTAAAATGGAGAATATACACATCATCTAGATAGTCTATAGAAAGTAGTACTCAATGCAGTTTTCTAGTAAATACAGGTTCAAAAAGAAAAACACACAAGCATTTCAGTAAAGATCACTGTGAGAATAATAAAACTAGTACTGTGCACATATTAAATAATAGTTATGAACAAATGAGATTTCCTTTATATATATATATATATATATATATATATATTGAGTAGCAATAAACACTGTGGAGAGGGAGAACATGAGGTAAGGAGTGGACAGTATGTTAAGAGAGTTATAGGTATCTTGTTAGTCAGGGTTGGCACAGGAGCAATGCCAGTTTTTGCATATATGTTCAAATAGTAGTTGTTTGAAATTCGTAGATTTAGGTGTGTTTTGGAGGGTTTGGGGGTACATAGTTCCATAGTTTGGCTATTTAATTTGAGAACAGGGCTTCGCCACAAGTGTTGTTATCTTTATTTACTGTGAAAAAGTTTCTGTCTGCAGATCTTAGACTTTGTGGGCATGAGCAGGGAACAACTTCCTTGAGGGATGGGCAACTGTCAGGATGGAAGATGATGTGTGTGTGAATTTAAGTTGTTAGAGATGGAGAAGGTTAGGTAGCTTGAGCCAATTTAATTTATGTAGAGCAATACAATGGTGGGTTTGGTGGGGAAGGTTGGCTGCAAAGTGAGCTATTTTGTTATAGCAAGTTTGGTTGTCTGATTTTTTTAAGTTGGTAAAGAGGGGGGAGCATATAGGAGCGTAGAGAGGAGGACGGTTCTAGATATGGCTAGTCTGGTATTGTCAGTGAGGAATAGCTTGCTTCTGTACAGTGATCCAAGTTTGATGTGAACTTTCTTAATTATGACAGATATGTGTTGGTCAAATCTGAGTTTGTTGTTGATTGTCACGCCAAGGAGTTTTGTATGCTCAACTGGTTGGATGACTGTGTTGTTTGCTGAAAGAATGGTGAAATGAGGTGAGGTTGGTGATTGTTTGCTACTAGTAAATACCATTAACTGTGTCTTTTTTGGGTTGAGGATTAGTTGTGATTTACTTAGATATGTTTCTATATCATTAAAAGCTTGTTGGGCTACTATTTGGAGGTCTGGTAAGGGATCTGCTGAGCAGATTAAAGTTGAATCATCCACATAATGAATTATTTTAGCATGTGTTGTGGATGTGGCTAGATCATTGGAGAAGGTGATGAAAAAAAGGGGTCCTAGTATGGACCCTTGGAGGACTCTGACTGAGACAGGCAGAAGTGGTGAGAGTTTGGATTTCTATCGTACTGCTTGTTGTCTGTCAGAAAGATAGCTTAGGAACCAGGAGAGAGAAGATTTTGATAGGTTTAGTGAGACAAGAGTACTAAGGAGCTTCTGATGGGAGACAGTGTCAAATGCTTTTGACATGTCTAGGAAGATTGATGCTAGTTGCTGGTTTGAATTTCTCAGTTAGTTGATGGTGTTAGAGAAATTAATTAGGGTTGTGATGGTGCTGTGTTTTGGTCTGAAACCATGTTGGGAGGGAGAGATAAGGTTATGAGATAACACGTATTGTAGTAATTGAGTGTGGATACATTCTTCCAGAATTTTGACACATGGGAGTAAGGATGGCTATGGGTCTGTAATTGTTAATTCTGTTGATGTTCCTCTTTTATGTAGAGGGGTGATATAGGAAATTTTCCATAATTTTGAAACATATTGTTCTGCTATAGATCTATTTATCAGAATGAAGATAGGAAGAGTTATGGACAAATTCCTTCTTAAAATAAATAAATCACTTAACTCTTATAGGGACTCCTTTTACTGTCACAAGATTGCTAAAGTCTGGAGCTCAATCCCTCAACAAATCCTATCTATTGACCATACAAGATACTTTAATCAGGAACTAAAACAATATCTCATAACACATTGTCTATGCCCATTCCCTGCTCTAGACTAACCTTGCCCACACCCCCCACCCACATTTTTCTGCTACTTTGGTCATAGCTTCCTATATCCTGTGTTGTCTGTACCAAAAAAAAAAAGTTTTTCATACTATGTTAAATGTTGATATCATATTTAGTGCATGCTTTTCACTATTGTCTTTCCACCTATGTACTATGTTTTTTTTTACGTTTTTTTTACTGTCTTTTTATATAATACCTGTATCTCTTTGCATACCTGACTCAGTTTTTGCTATTGTATACTGTGATCATTGGAGCTTTTCTCCCCGGGTCTCCACTGAAAAAAGACTTCTTGTCCAGTGGACATTACCCGGTAAACAAATGTAAATAAATAAATAATAAATATGGCATCAGCTGAAAGTTTGAGGCACTTAATGGGGAGTTTTGGTCAGCTACTATGGAAGAAGGTTTCAGGTTTTTTAAGCATTGTTCTTATGGTGTTAGTTGGGACAGGTTTGAGGTCAAAAGAGTTGTTGTTAGTATCCACATTAGGTGGAAGGGATGGAATTGTTCCCTGTAACTAAGGAGAGGATGGTGTTTATAAAGTTGGTGTTGATTTGTGAGTCAGTACTCATGCTTTGGTTATTGGTTGTTGGTTCTGTGGTTGTAGCTTTACCTGGGTGGAGGAGCAAGTTAATTGCTTGCCAGAACTTTTTGGGATTGTTTTCATATTTGTTTTGCATAGCTGTATAATATGTAATATGTCTTTTCTGTCTAGTTTGAGTTGTTTTTTTTTTGTTTGATTGCAGAGCTGCTGGTATGCTAGCAGAGTTTTATTTTCCTTTGTTTATCTGTTCAAGTGGGAAACTGGATTGTTTGGGAGAAACCATGTATATATATGAAGGTGGAGGGATTATCACCAGTGCAAGTGTTCCAATCTAAGTTGAAGTCACCTCTGATAATGGTTTCATGGGTGTGGGTTTAGGCTGTCCAGGCTATGAGTTCCTCAATGGTAGTGGGAGTATTGTTGGGAGGTATGTAAGTAGCTATAATGGTAATATTTTTCTTTGAGTTGATTCTGAACTGTGTTACTAGGACTTCAAAGTTGTTATCATAAGGGCATTTGATGGGTAGGTAGTCTATGCTTAGGATATCTTTGTAGAAGATTGCAACCCCGCCACCCTTCTTCCTGATCCTGTCTAACCTGCATATGCTATAACCTTGCGGGAGTATGTCTGGGTCTCTTATATGGGGTTTTAGCCAAGTTTCTGTTGCTATAAGAATGTCTGGTGAGTATTGTGCAATGACTACATGAAAGTCTGTGATTTTGTTAACTAGGCTTCTAAGGTTCATGTTAAGAATGAGAAGGTCTGTAGTTTTAATGTGAGGAGGGGTGGAATGATATCCATGATGGCATGTTGTGCAGTATGTGCCCCAGGATTGGGGTGTATATCACCACTACAGATAATCTGTTATAATATACATGCATGTTTCAGTGACAATTTGGACAGTATGTGAAGGTGTTTGCTGAAGTGGTTAGTGATACTACTGACAACTACATGTTTGAAATGAAAGTATGCATTAGGCATGTGATTGTAGAGTTGGGAGGAGATGGCAAGGTAGGAGAGTGAGAAATGGATAGTATTAGTATAATATAGTGTGGGGCTAAGGACATGCTGTATCTGTAGATGAGTATAGGATGTTAGGTAGTTTGCAGACAGCAGTGCTGTATAGAGTGTGGGCAGGAGAAAGAGCACGGTGTGTATTCTTTTTAAATGTTAGGTTATCTGTATGGTGTGATGAAGATGTTGGGACAGAAAGGTATTGGTGTAGTGTGGTGTAGTGTGGTGGGAGTTGAATGATTAAGGACAGTTGCAATTAAGTTGTGTGAGGAGAGGGAAGAGTGTTGCAAATAGTTGCAGATGGAGGTTGATTCTTGATTGGGATAAGTTAGGGGAGTGGTTAGTGTCAGTATAAGTCTAGGTGATGCAGGGTTGGGTGGGAATGGGAACAGGGTAGGGGAGTGGAGTGAGCCCAAGCATAGCGAGGGCAAATGTAGTGGGCTGGCCCCCTAACAGAAGAGTGCAAAGAAAAACAATCAGTATGAGAAGTGGAAGCCTTAGAGCTGTAAGGTAAGTGAAAACAAGGAAGAGGTAGTGGCAGAAAGGTAAAACTGTAAGCAGATAGTTGTTTTGGACTTGCTGTGTAAGTAAAACAAAGGAATGGAAATATATCTGGGGACAAAATACACCAAGTAAACGGTACTAGCCTAACTTTACAAGTATTCAGTAGAGAGGCAGATTTATTTGGGACAAGATACAGCAAGTATATTGTTAGTTGTACCACCCAGTGGCAAGAGAAGAAGCTATAGTTGCCAGGGGTGGGGCTCCTTGCAGGTGTGCACGCCGGCCAAAACAATGTTTGAATTTACTAGTAAATGTAACAAATTTGTATTAAAAGGAAATGTAAATAACCAGTCACAATGTTTAAAACATAACTATTAAGTACCAAATATGCTAATAAAAAGAACTGTAAACATCCAGTCACTTATGCACTCTTATCTGGTAGGTATCCTTATTAAAAAGTGTTATTCTTAGCTTGCAATAACTGTAGGGAGAAACCAGACTGTAGCAGTCATTTTATTTGGCAATGTTGCAGTTGCTGGTGGTGGGGAAGGAACCCGAGCTGCGATGATACAGGCAGACCAAGTGTGCTATGGAGACTTGTCTGGTAGGTATCCTTATTAAAAAGTGTTAGTCTGGGCTTGCAATAACTGTATGGAGAAACTGGACCGTAACAGTGGTTTTTATTTGGCAATGTTGCAGTTGGTATGGTGGGGGAGGAAGTCGAGCTGTGATGATATAGGCAGACCAAGTGTGCTATGCAGACTTGTCTGGTAGGTATCCTTATTAAAAAGTGTAATTTTTGGCTTGCAATAACTGTATGGAGAAACTGGACCATAGCAGTGGTTTTATTTGGCAATGTCACAGTTGCTGGGGGGAGGAACCCAAGCTGCGATGATACAGGCAGACCAAGTGTGCTATGCAGACTTGTCTGGTAGGTATCCTTATTACAAAGTGTTATTCCTGGCTTGCAATAACTATAGGGAGAAACCAGACTGTAGCAGTGGTTTTATTTGGCAATATTGAAGTTGCTAGGAGTGGGGGGGGGGGGGCTGAGCTGCGATGATACAGGCAGACCAAGTGTGTTGCAGGCGTGCACACTGAAAAGGGGCTAGGGAGAGCTTCCTCACCATGAGCAGGCCAAAAATAACTATTTTTAAAATATATATATATATATATATATATATATATATATATATATATATATATATATATATATATATATATATATATATATATATATATTACATTTAGAGCACTATATACCAAGTGAGTGAACTTTCTTTAAGCTGGTAACCCTTCAGTCTAACAGTTACTTAAGGCCTTCTTCGACTAATGAAATCAGGTGTGCATACACATATACATAAATGTCCCACTCCCCATCCAATTCCAAACATGCATAAATGTACATTTTAGTCAAGTCAGTGTAAAAGTAAGAAACATAAAGAACCACAAAGAACAGCAGCAAATGAAGCTATTTTAAGTTCTGTTAAGTTGTTTTCTGTGCAGATATTCAAAATTTGTACAGCATTCAGTGGTCACATACAACATAAGTATCCCATACAATCAAGGAGTATAAAGCATGGACACATAGCAGCCTTCTAAGTTTTCTCTCTCACAATGAATTCTTGAATATACTCCTGGCTTTGTCTCTTGTATATTACTATGGACTCTGGAGCCCACAGGTGAAGGAGTCTCCTCAGATATTTTTTAGATGCCTTAGCACTGTATCTCTGGCACCAGTCACATACTGCTTCATATCTGTGTTCTTTAAGGTTCCCCTGCCTCCATTACTCTACAATGGTGGGCAGATGGGGACATTTGATGTATACATACAAATAATGTATTTCTGAATTATCATTAAGAAAGTCCCTAATATGGTTATCTAGCTTAGGTATTTGGATGGTAGGGGGAATCTGTAAATTACTAGACACATTGGTAGGTGGAATGATGTCTCTGCAATACTTTACATGGATTTCATTATGTCTAACAAGCTGCCCCCCCCCAACCAAACAATATAGTACGAGTCCTCTCTTATCATTTACAAATCTCCATGGAAGGGCTGGGCACTGATGTATACACTTTGGCAAGCCTAGCTGGAGATATTAAACAATGGTACAATACTGACCATATGTAGGTCTTCCATGGAGGACTACCAGCTGAACTGCTACATAATTAATCATGAAGCTGCAGTCACAGTTCTGTTGTCATTTAAAGATAAAGCTCTGATACACTTAGTAGCTTGACGACTTGTTGGATCTTATGTGGGTGAATAAAATACTGCGCCATCTCTGTGTCCTTTAAGGCCCTCCTGTCCCCATTACTCCTATTTGTCTCCTAAGGGGGGAGACTGATTCAGGCACTGGTAAGGGTGGGCCACTCTAAGTGTCCAAGCTGAGCCCAGGCCTCAGAAGGGCAGCCAAACTAGACAATATGGGTTGATTGGGAGGAGTCACCATCTTTAGAGACCATGTCTAACTGCAGGCAGTAGATGATAAGGAATTCCAGTGCATAGGATAGAGTACCAACTACCATACTCAAGGCTAGAATCTTTGTCACAACTATAGTGTCTTTCTGGCTAATTGACAGATTGATGTGACAAATGATAGCACAAGTGGAGAATGCTGTACTAGTACAGATGCACAGCTCCATCTCATCCAAATGAAGGAATTAAAAGTATAGTCATCCAGCTCTTGGAGACTTTTTTTGGGTTCTTCAGAATGCTGTAAAGCCTCATTAAAGTAAAGCAACAGTTCTTGCAACAGATTGTGACTCCAGATGTACTTTTTCTACCTGATATGGCCCTGGAGCATCTAACAAGTTCCAGTCTGTGCCAGCAGATTTTGATGAATATGTAAATAATTATAAAATAATTATAACATTCCTTTATTAGAGCATCAAACTACTCTAGCCTAAATGACTTTAAGATGACTTCTCCCCAAAAAATGAGCAACCTTGGGCAACTCATGCAGGTCCAGGATACCAAAATGACAATTTTCTTTCATTTCACAATCCACAGACCCTTTGGGTAAGGATACGCAAGTGCAGAAGATTTCATACTCTGTATGTTATCATAATTGACACATTGATCTCCACATCACTTTAAGTATAAATACTTAGTAATATGGTGAGAAAAGTTCTGTGTATGCACCATGGCCCTTCATCTAACACATAGGTGGCACATGGAACTGCAATAATGTCTAGCACATTTGATAGAAATTAATTTGTCATAGCTTAAAAGTCCAGTTATGGAACTTCATTTAAGTAAACCCATCCCTTCTAACCCTGGGGAACCCCATTATAATTCTGCTACTAGTCTCTGTTTTTGCCCCAAAGCATACTCAATGATTTTCATTTACCATTTTTGAAGTACAAGCTTAAGGGTACGCAGAAACTAGGAAGGGGCCAAATCAAATTTATCTCAGGGTTCTTCTGATCCACTGGCAGAGCCAGAAGTTTGCAACAGTGTACATTCCATTAACATTTGGGTAACTGACAAAACGTCAAATAAACGTATTCAGTTTTTGTCATAGTAATATTAATAAAGTTTACCTGTAAGGTCATCTGATATGCGACAGCAAAACAACCAGGCATTTTAATGAATCCCTTCCCAAGATAATGTTGAACTGTTGTTTTATTTGGTGTGAGAAATCATAACATGGATAAAATTTCAGTCCTATCCTTATTAAAGAGATTATCAACAAACAGAGCCTACTGGTTTAGTAGTAAGATGTCTGTCTCACAAGCCTTGCTGATGGTATAGACAAACAAGGCCCAGACTAAGCCTACTGGGTTCAAAGAGTGGCTCAAGTAATTAACAGAGCAGGAAATGAGGTAATACTTGATACAATTCCCAATGGTGCAATATATTTTTTTTGTTCCGCTTAATAATATGGCTGACTCTGCCCAGTCCTTTAATAATGCTCCTTTCACACGCCATCATGGTCAAAACTCTTCCTTCTTGCTATCTACTTGGCTAACCTTTTCCCCAAACACAATTTTAATACTAATCCCTCACCTATAGAACTGAATAGACTCTGACTTATAAAGTTAGTTGCGCTAATATTATCTATCCCTGCTTAGAAACTATTATTTTTAATACATAGAAATTACTCTTCTTACTAGAAAAGGAAGAATAAATGTGCAAAAGTATCCCAGACCAATTTCAGAATAAAAAAAAAAAACACAATAACAAACACTCACAGAAAAAGATAATGCTTAGCTTAACTGAAAGGAAATTACATCTTATACAATCACTCTGAATTTATTAAGAAAAAAAAAACAGGCTAGATAAAACTTATCTTAGAAAAAGCAAAAATCTATGGCTTCATTTTGTCATCTTTGCTGGAGAGCCATAAATGACCTAGCAAGCACTATAACCATATCTCTCAACTGTATATATTTTTGCAGAATGTCCAGATGGTTTGCCTCTTATTTATGGTCTGTTTCTCATAAAATTGTGGTTTTCTGGCAAATTATTGGTAAATTTTGAGAAGTGAATTCAGATAATAAAAACAAACATTTGAGATAGAGACTTTCTACCTTTCAAAAAATCTCTGCTAATGCAAATCCTATTATTCTATCAACTTGATAAGTTTGTAAGAGCAATATTTAAAAAAATGGCCCTATTTTTGAGCCTTTGTATCCCCACTATTTATTGTTTTGTCCAGATTTCTTGCTCTAAGAAGTTGAGAGGTATGACTACAACTGATACTACAAATGCATTAGCTTTCCTAAGCGGCTGCCTAGATTCCAAATAATTTACAGGATGCCTCCTTTTTAAAATTTAACACTGCCAACACATGCTTAAATAATAATAATAATAATTATAATAATAATAATAACAACTCCACTTTGACTAATAACTACAGTACGTTTGCTGAATATATACCAGTATTCTTTTTTTATTCTAGCTCAAATAAATTAGTTTTCAAAGTTCTTAACATGTTTCGCAAAGAAGTTTCCACAATGCCATAGATTGCATTTTGCTTTTCTAAAATTGGCATCCCTTCTTATGAGTAGACTTCTAACTCATGCATGTAATCATTTCCCTTCCTCAGGCTCCCTTCCCTGTCATTTCAGACATGCACACATAATAACCTAACACTAACTTCACAACCTGACTGGATTGCAAGATTACAGGCCAGTATCAATCTCTGTCCTCTAACAGAAATCGTTAAAAAACAAACATACCAACAATTATTCTATTATATTAGTAAATATGGCCTTCTTTCAGACAATCAGCACTGCTTTAATTCTGAACCTGCTACCTTAACTGTACTTTGCATCATGGCCAGTATGGTCTACAGCAACACGAGCAATGGCCTTTCATAGGTGGCCTGTACAATGACCAAGGCTTTGAATACATTGAGTCATAATTCTCTACAAACTGGATGCAATCAACTTTGGTACTGGTATGCTGCACTGACTCACAAACTAAATGGGCACCCAAACTTTCCAGGTAATCACTGGGTCTTAACATACCTCTTCACTGTCCAGAATTTTGCAGAATGTTCAGATGTTTTGGTGAAGATTTTTAGGCTGTTTGTCATAAATTTGTGGTTTTCTGGCAAATCATTGAGGACTGAAATCATTAAATATTGACAGAAATTTGAGTTTCAGACTTCATATCCTTCACAAAATGCATGTAATGAAAACCTGCTGTTCTAACAACTTTCTATATTTATAAAAGGAAAAATTTAAATCGGTCCCTGATTTTTGGGGCTCTGTCCCTCATTTAGTTTTTGTTTGTCCAGAACATTTGCACTAAATGGTTGAGGCATATGGCTCTTACATATTAAATACAGGGCGTCTCACATGAGGCATTCATCTGGTATCACCGCATGTCCCTGTTCTCTCTCTCTCTCTCTCTCTCTCTCTCTCTCTCTCTCTCCTTGCTAATGACATCTCTCAAGAGTTCCTTTCTCTGAATATCATAATATATGCTGATGATTTACTCATCCTTATCTTGGACAAATCACCAATTTCTAGCCAAATAAACTGCAACCACATTTCACATAATTATGGAATACGGTATCTCAAAATCATCTGTCAATACCAAAAGAAAGTGTGTGATTTTCACTGCAAACAAAAACTACAGCAGCCATGCTAAATCAACATAACCAACTCACAAGGAAATCCTGTTGCAAAAGTTTCACATTGGAAATACCATGGTTCTAAACATTGATGTGACCTCATTCAGACTCCATACTGAACTTATGATCAACAAATTCTTTTCAGCAACTTAAACTCAGCTATGCAAAAACAATTCTGCTATCTCTTGACTATAGGATGGCTTATGCCAAAACTATGTACTCCTAAAAATGCCCTTCACATCACTGCTTTAAACTCCTACACTAATAGTAACTTAATTCAGCCCACTGGTAATGAAGTGTTTTGTTCTTAAATATGGCTGACTTCTTTGAGACAGTCACCAAAGCCATAGACGAGGTATGGTGCACACTGCCTACTTTGACCTCGCCGAGGCCTTCAATACTATTCCCCACTCAGGTATAATAGATAAACTCTCTCAACTAGGCATCAAGCCATATGTTACCAGATGGATAGCAAACTGTCTTACTGACAGAACCCACCTAGTCAAAATAGAGAAGGCCACCTCAAGTAGTAGACCCCTAACAAGCAGTGTACCCCAGGGATTGGTCTTGAGGCCTCTGCTCTTTGGGATATACTTCTCAGAGGTGCAGGCCAAATCTAGTGGGCTATGGCTGACCAAGTTTGCAGATGACCGCAAGCTGGATGCTGTCATCAATTCACCTAGTGATGCGAACATAATCCAAGAGGGTCTCACCCAAACAAATGACTGGTGCCAGATATATGGCCTCAGACTGAACGCCAAAAAATGCATCATCATTCCTTTTGGGGAAAATGACATCCCCACAAATTATCACATTGATAATAAGGCACTAAGCATGCAGTCAGTTGTGAGAACTTGGTAACCCAGGTTGATAGCAAACTGGATTTTGACCACCATTTTGCCTCCATTGTATGGAAAGCTTTCTACATGGCCCACCTCATTAGTAAGGGTATCTCAACCAGGGACAAGGTGGTCATAACATCCCTGTATTCTTCCCTTGTAAGACTGATTGTTGAATACAATGCCCCTTTCAGCATTTACCTCGCAAAGCACATGTAGCAGCTGGAGAGACCACAAAGATTCCTTACTTGGAGAATCCAGGGCCTCAAACATCTACCCTACACAGATAGGCTAAAGGCCCTGTCCCTCTACTCAGTCTCCTACAGACTTCTCAGAGGTGACCTCTGTCTGGCATGCAAAGCAATCTCAGACCCCACCCTAATGGGGCTACTGCATATCCGCAAGTCAAGCTCCACTTGAGAAACCCACATGCGAGACCTCAACCTGGTCTTTGAATTCAATAGGACTTGTAGGCCGGACAGATTTGTGTCCCAGAGGCTCCCCCTTTTGTGGAATAGACTCCCTCTCCACGTAAAGCAGAGTACCTCATTAAACCTTTTTAAGCACAACCTGGATAACTGGATGGGGACAGAAAATACACCCCTGGGATTCCACATATGTCCCTGCTGGACAGTGGCATAGGGCGCTGACTTGTTAGAAGATGGGCTAGATTCTTGGCTAGGCTTGTAAGGGCCTCAGGGCCAATAGCCTAGTAACTTCCTATGATTCTATAACACTCTCGGTACCCAGAAATCGCCATTGCCTTCTCTTTAAAAATGCTAACTGGATCACTGTAACTGCCCACACCACCTTCCTTCCATCTTTCATTTTGATCTAGTCCTCCAACACAAATGTCCACTACTGACTGCTAAAGTAGCAGTTAGGATTACTATCTATCCTCTTAGACACTCAAATGAGGAAGTCAGGAAGTCGTCTCTGTAAAAGAGGCTTTATATCAATCTGTAGTAAAAAAAAACAAAACAAAAAAAAACAAAAAAAAATTCTTTTAAGTTATCCATTGCTTGATGGAAAAGTTCACCCATTCTAAGAACTAAGGAAGAGCACCTACTTACATTTCAGAAAAAAAGCTGAAGTATCACCATATTGCTGAAATTAAGTTCAAATGTTTCAGAGATTTTGGGTAACTATAGTATGATTCAGTATGCTGCATATATTCTAACCTTCATGCTAGTCTTGTCATTCTAAAGCATACAAAATCAGTAACGCTGTCAACATTTGGAACAAAGCTTACTGACGTGCATCACTGTCAGTATATTTTTATATGAATCTATGTTTAGTATATGTAGATTTCGCAATATTTGTACTTCATAAAAGTCTAAAGGTCTAATTGCATTATCACCAGCAGCAACATTTTATGATGGCAAATATTTACTTTTTTTCTCTCTGTCTCATGAGTACAAATCAAGGCTAAAAGGATATTTGCATCAGGCAATCTATCCAGTTACAAATAGAAATAAATAAATCTTTGAAGTCTTTTTCTATAGAGTCCCTCCAGGCCTTTCTTCAGCAAACTGAGGCAGTCACCCATGAATATACAATGCCATATTAATAATTGCAATGCAGATCAGGACTCCCTATACCCCTGTCTATGCTATAATCACCTCTGACTTACTATAACAAGGGAATGGGTATTTTCTTTATGCAGTAAGTTCAGAACAAAGTATTTTGATAACTTGCTGTCTTATTTTGACTTACTTTCCTGGCCTTTATAAGAACAGCTACTGCAATCTGCATTTTTATGTTCTGTGCCATTATTTGGGAACAAATCCGATTGAAAAGCTTAGGTAAAACAGTTTAAAATCAGGTTTAGACAGGTGTATTTGGCACCATTTATTAAATATCCAGGTATGTACTCCGGTCCCAATGAGGAAGGACTTCCAGTCTTTGATAGCACCTTTAGAACATATTCCTTGATGATAATAGGGAGTATAATGCATTCTGGGATATATGGAGTTTGGATAGTTGTTTCAGGAGTGCAGTTTGCACTAAACTTGTTTGATAGTTTGTGTCAACTGTGTGGCAGTTGACGCAGTGTGTTAAAACTGTAACTCCTGTAGTACATGGTTGGATTAATTAGTCCTCATTTGCCTTACTGTGTGACCCTCAGCATGTTACTTAAACAGACAATGTTTGGGGTCAGCTAGGAATTTGCGCTAGGGTCCTCAATAGTCTCCTGGTCTGCAAGCCTAGTAACTATCTATGAAGCCAAGATCCTGTCATCTTGGCAATCTCTTTTGGGTTCGAGTGGGTGGTCCCATTTAGGAAAACTTCAGAGAATTGTTAGGTAGTTTTCATGAGTCTCCAAACATAGCTAAAGAAGGACTTGTAGTTATTCTTTGTTTTAGAAGCTAGCCAAAGTTCATTGATCACTTTACTAGCCCTAATAGTAGTTTCACTTCCCTGGTAATATTTTTATGCTACCTTATTGATCTCTTTTTTTTTTTTGTATTTATCAATTTTCATTTGTTTACTGTAAAGTCCAGCTTGGTACAGTATCCCTTTTCAGTGAAGGCCTATGGAGAAAATATAAAATGAGTACATGAAGTTTTACAGTGGAAATATCACTTTTGTGATGCCATATTAGCAGAGTTGTTCTCTGCCAGTAATTCATTCCTTCTTCAGACAAAAGTCAGGACTGAACAATATAGTAGGGTATTATTGAGATTTTCATTTAATCAATGTAAATAATACTGAAGAAGGATTGTTATATGCTAAACATAGAAAAATCAAATGCCGTACACTAGAAAGTTAGTACATATGCAGCTGAGCACATTCACATTATATATGTTAAACATTATATTCGGTGAAAGTTATGCTATTTTAACAACTCTATAGAGTTAATTATAGTGGATATTTTATGTAAATATTTTTGACACATGCAATAGATAATAAGGACATAATGAGCAAGTATGTTAATTTATGTATATGAAGTAAGGGGTATACAGTTTATGGCTGATGAAAGGGAGAGTATTTTGAAAAAAGAATGAGGCAGAGACCAGGGTAGGGTAAAGGCAGGTAGCAGAAGTTATGTAGATTAAGGCAGGTAGAGGATTAAGCTGCAAAATGTAAAGATTTTTTTCTTGTTCTAAAGTTTATTTATATTGCTAGACCAACAGAAGTTATTTTTTTTAATTTCTCATTGTAGGTTTCTTGGTTGGGACTGTGACTTCTCTGCATTTGTTTAAGTTGTCATAGACCTCCTTTGAGAAGCTAACTGGTATCAGCATATAAGCTGGTGTCATCATATCTGAATTTTGAGAATTTTTCATATAATAATATTATGAGGTTTACCATTTGAAATCCTTAAGTCCTGAGATGTCTGTTTCTGGGTTTTTAAAGATTTTGAAGGTAAATGTCAAAAGTTTGTAGTTCATCTTAACTGGGGAATGTGAGACCAGCAAATACTACATCCCAGAAGCTATATTTGTGAGGATCAGATCTAGAATTAAATGTCCACTGGTGGCATTATTAAGTATCTGTTCCAGGAGAAATTTATTTTTTTATGTCCAAAAATGCCTGGTCATACCCTACATTGCAGGTATAGGTACTCTAGTTAATTGTGGGGTAGTTAAAGTCTCCCAAAATAGTGTAGCTTGCTAATACTTTCAGGAATCGAACATAATTGTCGGGGGACAAGTAGAGTTTGCTGCAGCAGGCTGTAGTTTGGTAGTTTTGCATTTCTGTGGTCATCTGGAGTTCAATGAGATAATTTGTGGATCTCTGAGAATTTGTCTGGAGGTGATATGATCCTTGACAAATGTAGACATCCTAGTGCAGTTACCATCGGGGATGAAGGGATTGTAGAGAAAAAACAAAGGTATGGAGGAAGTGATTTCTTTACATTTAAAATAAGTCTTTGCAAGTATGGGTTAGAGACTCAAGAGCAAACAATTTCTTGTGACTACTGGTATTGGAAAGAACCACTTTAATGTGTTCCATGTGAGGGGTTTGATGAATTTTCTATATTGAAATGTGTATTAATTGGAATCTGCCTAAAAAGGGCACAGTGGAGGTAGCAAAGCTAGTTTGCAGAAGCCTTTGATTGAGAAGTGCCTACCATGCATTATGAAACATGTTAGACTCTCAATAATATGATCTCATGCTTTTACGTACTGTATCCATCTAGAATGACAACAATTATTCTGACAATTGCCAAAGTCAGTTATCTTTTCTTTATTCCTAGGCATCGTTCTTGGTAACTGGTCAATGAATAATTCCACATGGGCCCAAAGACTTATCTGCATTTGTCACATGAATGGAAATTTCTGACATGTCCATGTACATAGCCCAAAAAAACAAAGAGCAGTCAAAACAATAAAATGATTTTATTACAATTCAGGAAAACAGACAGGACACTAAACACTATAATATACACGCTTTGAATAATAATGAACTTCTTCACATTCAAATTGAAAACAACCGTATTACACTCTTTTATAGTCAAGAATCACATGTAACATTAAAACCAATAAGAAATGTTGTATCCACTCAATTGATACAATGGAATGTTACTCTACCAAACACTACTGAATTGCTTAAAGTTATAGCAGCTCACTAAAATGATGCAAGAGTATATAAAAATAAAAGTAAAAATATAAAAATAGTATATAACAAAATACACACACATACACACACACACACACACACACACACACATATATATATATATATATATATATATATATATATATATATATATATATATATATATATATAAGCTATCTTTCATACAACTTTAATTTAAGTAAACTCATAACAGAAATAATATAATTTAAACCAGGTGGATATGATGCATGTCAATACACTTGCCACTATAGTTCACGAACCTCCAACAGATTATTCAACCCCCCCCCCCCCCCAGCTCTTCAGTACCTGTTCAATCAGAACAAATTTAAACTCTTGGCCAGGAAACCATAAAATATGCTTATATAAAACATTGGTTGTTTCCTTTTTACTGATTTCATACATATTTTTATAGCTACATTAACTTAATTTACGTTCAGATTTTCCAATGTAAAATCCCATACATTTGGTACAAGTAGCTGTATAAATAATTCCACAAGTATAATAATAAAACTGTCCTGAAATAGAAATATGATTATTACCTATAAATATCTCTGACACACAATTAATATACTGGCCTTAGTGACACTACCCACATTTTTATGCCTCCCAGCCTCTTAAATACAGCAGAGTGTTGATTATCTGAACATCGATTCTATGAAATGTCAGTTATCCAAACTAACCTTCCAAGATTGTTGGGTATGAAAAATCATAAAATCTGAATATATAAACATTATATGTATTCACATGAGCATATTCTTTAAGCTTGTAGCCAGTGTGTGTGTGTGAAAAATATTCTTTGTTGTCCACTGGAATCTCTGAATGGTTGAAAAGTGTATTCCTGCGTGCAGAAAAAACAAGATTTTAGAAGTTTTTCATCCACCTCAATTATATGTTTGATTATCTGAACAGTTTGATTATCCAAACTACCCTAGGAACCAATTAGTTCAGATAATCAACTCTGTACTGTATACACCTAAAATTTAAACCTCTTCTATATACAAAAGTAGGACAGAATCCCAGTAAATCATTGATATCATGATCAGCAGTGATTATGCCCCAGTTTTTCTATATAATATCAGAAATTTCGACACTATCCAAATTGTAAGTGGAAATAAAAGAACAGGGAGCAATCCTATTATTGACATCATAAGAGGGCAAGTCAAAATGTGAAACCAAGTTACCAGAACCAACAGCTACTAGGGGAAACTAACAGAAGTATTTGCCGAACAAGAATTTAATAATGGGACATAAAACCTAATCTGCCTTTTATAGGTAACCTCCTGGATATTGGAAATAGACTTCAAAGGATAACTTCTAATTAAAAGCATACTCCTTAAATGGTACACTCCATCACAAAGTCGCTATCAACTGTAACCATTCAGCATCTACCCTTTAATAATTGCACATTTAACATGTAAAGGGAAATGGCTGCTAAAATGTAAAAACAGTCGGAGTATGTTGGTTTTCTAAAAATAGTAGCTTTAGCGGCAAGAAATGATTTGTCTTTAGATAAAAGTACATCGAAATAAGCAATAGATCAGTGTGCAATGGTATATGTAAACTGCAAAAAGGTAGTAGTACTGTTAAAATAGTCAATAAATATTGGAATAATGTTCAAAAAACCTGACCAAGCAACAAAAGTATTGTCCAGGTAATGAACATACATAGTCATAAATGGAAAAAAGGTGCTTGAAAATAAAAAATGGTATTCCCAAAAAGCCATATCAATATTGGCATACAATGGTCCAAATGCGGCACCCATTACCACCCATTTAAGTTGTCTAAAAAAAAGTCCTTCTAAATAAATATAATTATTAGTTAGAACTAAATCCAGTAGTTGGTCATAGGTATTAATTTTGTCCTTATTAATATGCAGATGTTCATGAAAAAAATCCGAAAGCCACTGCATTCCAATTTCATGAGGAATGCAGTTAAACAAATCCTTGACATCAGTGGTAATAAATACATCAGTAAATGTTGCCAAGTGATTGCATTTAATCAAGAAAATCCAAGAAACATGGCAAATGTGTGGAATGCTGAAAACTTCTTCTTTAAGTTGATGGTCAATAAATCAGGCTATATAATATGTCTTTGAATGCCCGGAATCAACTATAGGGTGAAGCAGAGGGTCGTAAAGATCCTTATGAATCTTGCGGACACTGAATATAGTGGGGACTTTGGAATATTCAGTGGTCATATAATTATACTCAGAAGGTGTAATTTGGCCTTGGGTCAACATTTCAAGCAAACAATAGTCAATGTTCCTATAGGAAATATGAATTTCATTCTTGGAGGTCTTGACGTATGTATCCTGATGCAATACCATAAACATAAATTGTACATAATCTAAGTTATCCATCACAATGTGGCCCCCACTTTTATTAGATCACATAAATCAAGTTTGCCCACTGATCTGAGTTCCTGTAATAACTTCTATTAATCAAGTGATAAATTATATTCTTGATAATGATTACAGTTCTGCCGAGCAAGAGCATATCTTATATCCATCTCACAAACTGTCTCAAAAATATTCAAGGTGGGATGTAATTATGGGTTACATATACTGGAAATTCTGAGACCATAATCACTACCCGCTCGATCTTGTTTCTCATTATCTTTTCGTTTATGATAAAGTAGATGTAAATTTAACTTACAGGTGAAACGTTCCAAGTCCCAAATCATCCTTAAAAGATTAGCCCTTTTACTAGGAAGAAAAGTAAATCCTTTACTGAATAATTCTGCATGAGCAAAGGTTAAACGAAACCCACTGTAATTAGAGATTTTAAAGTCTCCACTACTATTGTGAATAATTTCAAGGTTAGACTGATCACCTGAAGAATTAAATGCTGGTGTCCCCACTTGGAAAAAGGTTTGGAGGTCAGAGCAATAGGAGGAAATGGGTTGTAAATGGTCTGCCTCCTGTTGCATATACTCTCTGATCTGCAAGTAAGAGGTGGATCTAAAGTGACCACAGGACCATCAGAATTTTGAACTGAAACTTTGTTAACATCTTCTTGGACAGAAGGGGAATGATAGTATGGATGTACATCTTTCCTGTGCTGTCCCTTTAGGGAAATAAGGTACACTTTACCTTGGGAATACATAAATGTGTCCCTCTCCAACTTCCTGGTCTTACGTAGTTGAATAGAAAGCTCATGTTGTCAAGTTCAATAAAAATGTTATCATATTGCACCTTATGTACCTGCAATGATAAGTCCTTAATAATATGCTTGTCCAACTTTTTAATGTCCACATATAATTCATCCATCGCGTTTAAATTATATTTTATAAGCAACTCCATAAGTTCACAGCCATGTCTATCATACATAGCTAGTAATTCCTGATGTACTAAGGAGTGCTGAACTAAACCAATGCGGTATTTCCATACGTGTAACCCCTTTGGCACTTGTTGCAATTTGATACATTCCCAGAAATAGATATTCTCATGATGTAATTTGTGATACCGGATATGTTTATCTTTAAACTCTCATAAATAGCCTTCTATTGAAGAAGCTGATCCTTCATTAGGAATGACCTCACATTGCAAGCAGGTGTCCAAGTGAAAAGATGAAGCTTGGATAAACTAGGATATGTCCTGATGTTCTATAGCAGCTGTACTAGCAAAAGACTGTTGTTTCCCAGGAGAAATAAAATTGTTGCTAGAAACCTGAGTATTAGGACTATGAATATCTGCTAATTCTCCATTGTACTGTGAAAAAGAATGAGGTATACTGAACCAAAAAGGTCAAATTATGTACAGAGTCCTATAATTTAACAAACCCCACTACAAAATGTTAGTGCCAGCATCTAAGTTACCACCCAAAGCCATAAAACCACTAAAAACCTAAAAAATAAACCAACAAATAGCCCAATAAACCAAACAGTAGTTGAAACAGTAAAATAATTTTATTACAATCCATGAAAACAGACTCACCACTAAACACTATAAGTGCTTTCATTCGAATAATAATTAACTTTTTCCGATTAAAATTGAAAACACCCATATTACACTGTCTTATAGTCAGGAATCACATGTAACATTAAAACTAATGCCCATGTACATTTCACACATGGTTTTCCATCCCAGTTAATCCACTCTCATTTTGACTACTGTTATGTTGTGATCACATTTTTCCTGGGGAATGGTCTTTCGGGCCCTTGTAATGTCATAGATCCTGTTACCTAAGAGATGATTGACTGTAATCCTATCCTTATCTAGCCTTGTGAGTGTTAAATCTATGTAACTTACAATTGTTTTACCAACAATTAGGAGAGTCTTGTTAGTTGTACTTAGGAATGTAATACTGTGACAATGTAACTATTGGTGACTCAATAGTATAGGTATTCATGGAGTACATGAGTTAGAGAATTTTCACTGAGACTTGTTCTAAATATTTTTAGAAGGCTTTGGTGCAGATTTTTCAGTGAATGACATTTTCATATTATTTTGCTGAGAATGGGGTGGCAGTCATGGTGAGGATGTGTGTATATGAGGATCGTTATGCATAGTTTCTGCAGCTGCAATGGCTCCCTCCAAAATTAATGTCAAAACATTATTAGTGACCATGTTTAACATAAGAACAAATATAAACAGAATAACACATGGTTAATTATATAACTAAGAAAAGATACATTAATATCCTATGTAGCCCAAAATGATCACTTATACAATGATTTATAACTGCCAAAATGGTGAATGACAAATTTTGTCCAGTGAGACCACTTTTCTTCATATTTCAGCTTAACATGAGATACTGACATTGTAACATGAAGTGTGAGTCCATTAATGAAACTAAGTTAGTGCAATTAGGGGAATTAGTAGATCTCCATGTTTTAGTTATACTTTTTTTAGCCAGAAGTAAAATTAAGTAAAGTAGTCTAACCTGAGAAGAGCCAGATCTGGCATAAATGAAGATACGTCCCCAAGAAATGGCTAGCTTTTGTATGAGTTACCTTGACTGGTCACATGGCATTTAAAATTGCCTATAGAATTTCCTTAAAAGCTTCTCATCACATGCTCTCCCAACATATATGTATTCAACTTCCTACCTTCCTAGAAGAATAATGTCAACATTAGAAGAAATGTTAGAAAATATTCTAGAAAGCTTTGTAGGTATGTAAAAGTACTTGAATTGTCATTGCCATCCAAAGAACCTAATTTTCTGGGATCTTGTAGCATATCATGGCAATAATAATATCTTCTCCCAGTGGTTCTCATCAAATCGAATTACTATGAAGCATTCCCATAACAGTTTGTGATTATTGGTAATATTATCCCAAGGGGAAATTATTATTTTATACAGATAACATATTGTTGCTTTCTGGTATGGAGCATCACTCCTTGAATAAATGACCTAGGAGATCCCTTTAGGTTTATCAGAACTGGTGATACTAAGAAGTTTAACAGACTTCAATTTCCCAGTCACTTTTAAATAAAGTTCTCTTTTGCACAGTTCGGTTGTGTGTTGATATGCGAAAGGGTCCCATGATATTATGTGTGCATCATCAATTAATTGCCATTATACTATTTAAGAAGCCAATTTACCCTATATGACCACAACCACCAGTTAGTATCATTTCTTTTATTCAGCTATTAGTAGAGGTGATCTTAAAACCTTCATATATACTTTTGAGAAATGAAGTAATAACTAATTAATTTTTTTTTTTTTACTGAGAATCTTTCTTAAAAAGTAACATGTCAAAGAGGCTCACTCTTGCTTTTGGTGATGTAGTCAATATCTTACACGATAATGAATCTTTATCCTAATGTACAAAATCTTGAAATATTTTTATTCTGGCTGCAGTGAAAAGAATTCCAGGTTCAATCTACCTTTATCAGCTGCCAAGGAGAGGTGATTCCAGCTCAAACACAGTTTGGCATTATCCCAGAGGAAATGTATCAGCTTAGTTTTGAACTCATTCATCAAAAGGTGCATCATTCCTTATAAGTTGAATAACATCCCTACTTCAACTGGATGGACAGAAGAAAAAGTAACTTTCGGAATATCTACCTTTGCAAACTGCAGTAATCTCGAACAAATTATATGCGATCTCACTGCATAAACAGGAGCAGGAAAGATATGGAGCCTGCAGTGAATCACTTTAATAGGAGCAGCTCTGCAGGTGCTGACTCAGCTCTGCACAAAGGACCGACAATTGTTTGGCAAATCGGTGATGTGGTTTCACAGAAAGGGGAGGCTACTCTCAATTTTGTAGTGCTGTAATTGCCCAAGGATATGGATTCTGACTTGTACTGCAGCTCAGAAGAAACCCTCTCACAGATGCAAAAGAAAAGCAAACATTTTTTGCATAATAGTGCAGATGGTGAACAGTTAGATCAAATCACTTGCATTTATATAGTTCTTGTTGAAACCCCATCATATGTAACACAGCCCTGTGCAGCAACAACACATTTAAAACAAGTTCCAGGTATTCAAAAAACTTTCTCAACACTCATTTAGTAGTAGTAGTTACACTTCAACAAAGCAATTAAACTTCTTGAATTAGCGGGTACCTCTTCTCAATCATGAGAGAGAGAAAAAAGGCTTTAATTCTAACAGCATAACAACATAAACAGGAAATATATAGTGCAGCTATTAAATGTAATTTTTCAAAATAAGAGCTTGGAAGACTTTAAAAACTTAACCAACAGGATCTGACTAAAGACAACAATAAACAAAATAACTTGCACTGATAAAACCAAATTGATTAAAATTAACAAAATAACATAAAGTGATAACAAAAAGCATTTTAATCACAAAAGAAGTGCTAAAATAAAATCAAAATGTTACAAAGAAAATAAATTAACCAGTAGTCTCAAAGGCCTGGAAGTCTAATCTCACTGCTGAGAGTTGCAGACATGCATGTTATCACCCTTGGCGCCTCTGAATGACCTGTCCACACCAAACATACCATGCCATCCATGATATAGTAATAGTGGACTGCCAACATGTGGACATATACCTCATGCTGGAGCTATTCAAGATATGTTGCTCTCATATTCAGGCCTATAGGACACATGGAGTACATATCACTCTGGAAATCAAGATGTGTGTGGCTTTGAGAATTTCTGCCACAAGTAAATGTGTTTTTGTTGAATACCATTTTCACTGAATCACAAATCACTGAAAAAAACTCTTTGAAAGCATATTTTTTGAATCATATTTTATAGAGAATTTCATATAAAAGAAAAGTGCCCTCAGTTTTTTTAAGGGGCAAGCCCCTGCACTTCTCATACTTTAATATAGTAACTCAGATGCACAACAGCCAAGAAAAGAGAAAACACAACAGACAGTGAATCACTGCTGTTACATAAGCACAGACTTTTAAAGATGTAGGCACAACATGAAGAAGGGCATGGGCATAGCACAAATGGTGTTCTAGACTCACTTACCTTGTAATTCCTATGAGTTTATGATAATAAATTGCACTTGTAGTGATTGCATATAGTCTTGTGACACTAAACCACACTTGTAGTGATTGCATATAGTCTTGTGACACTAAACCACACTTGTAGTGATTGCTTATAGTCTTCTGACACTAAACCACACTTGTAGTGATTGCATATAGTCTTCTGACACTAAACCACACTTGTAATGATTACATAAATTCTTTTATGTGACACTAAACCACACTTGTAGTGATTGCATATAGTCTTGTGACACTAAACCACACTTGTAGTGATTGCATATAGTCTTGTGACACTAAACCACACTTGTAGTGATTGCATATAGTCTTGTGACACTAAACCACACTTGTAGTGATTGCATATAGTCTTGTGACACTAAACCACACTTGTAGTGATTGCATATAGTCTTGTGACACTAAACCACACTTGTAGTGATTGCATATAGTCTTTTGACACTAAACCACACTTGTAGTGATTGCTTATAGTCTTCTGACACTAAACCACACTTGTAGTGATTGCATATACTCTTCTGACACTAAACCACACTTGTAGTGATTGCTTATAGTCTTCTGACACTAAACCACACTTGTAGTGATTGCATATAGTCTTCTGACACTAAACCACACTTGTAATGATTACATAAATTCTTTTATGTGACACTAAACCACACTTGTAGTGATTGCATATAGTCTTCGATCTGATACTGTCACACTTGTAGTAATTGCATATACTCTTCTGACACTAAACCACACTTGTAGTGATTGCATATAGTCTTCTGACACTAAACCACACTTGTAGTGATTGCATATAGTCTTCTGACACTAAACCACACTTGTAATGATTACATAAAGTCTTTTATGTGACACTAAACCACACTTGTAGTGATTGCATATAGTCTTCGATCTGATACTAAGTCACACTTGTAGTAATTGCATATACTCTTCTGACACTAAACCACACTTGTAGTGATTGCATATAGTCTTCTGACACTAAACCATGCTTGTAGTGATTGCATATAGTCTTCTGACACTAAACCACACTTGCAGTGATTGCATATAGTCTTCTGACACTAAACCACACTTGTAGTGATTGCATATAGTCTTCGATCTGATACTAAGTCACACTTGTAGTAATTGCATATACTCTTCTGACACTAAACCACACTTGTAGTGATTGCATGTAGTCTTCTGACACTAAACCATGCTTGTAGTGATTGCATATAGTCTTCTGACACTAAACCACACTTGCAGTGATTGCATATAGTCTTCTGACACTAAACCACACTTGCAGTGATTGCATATACTCTTCTGACACTAAACCACACTTGTAGTGATTGCATATAGTCTTCTGACACTAAACCACACTTGTAGTGATTGCATATAGTCTTCTGACACTAAACCACACTTGTAGTGATTGCATATAGTCTTGTGATACTAAACCACACTTGTAGGGATTACATAAAGTCTTCTATCTGACACTAAACTACACTTGTAGTGATTGCATATAGTCTTCGATCGGATACTAAGTCACACTTGTAGTGATTGCATATAGTCTTCTGACACTAAACCACACTTGTAATGATTGCTTATAGTCTTCTATAGTTTTCTTTGAATTGTGATTCAACAAACTATGCTTTCAGTGAAGCAGTTTCCAGTCTGTTTTTTTTTTTAATTATTTATGATTCAATTAACATGATATTCAATTAAATGCATAGTAACCTTAACAACATGAACGTTTCAGTGACCACTGGGTGATAAGGAGGATCTTTTCCTGGCATTTACCATAAGGATACTCCATCAGTTTCTTCATGCGATGCTACACCACATGGGGGAGCATATATGTTTATTTATAAAGCACAGTGGAGATAAGAAAAAAGTGAGGGTATTTTGTTTGGCACACACTACTTCCCTGAGGTACTAAGAGTAACTGACTGAACCCATATGAATGATAGTGCCCCATCTGGGAATGACAGCCACAGGTATAAAACCGCAACAGGTATCCCTCCATCATCTGCCAGATGGTCTATACTGTACATAGTATAATATGCAATGTGACACCAGGAATCCTAGGCAGTGCTCACAACTTCTGCATCTGGCAGACATGTGACTTATGTCACTGATTTGTGAGGGGTGATTCTCCACAGGACAAACTTACTGGCAACAATAAACATGCCCTGGAGCTACAGCTAATATCAGCCATAAGAAATGCACAGTCTATGGCAGGGAATGCATATGACAACATTCTCTCACAGACACATGTTATTTTTGAACATGTGTTCAGGCTGCTAAGGCCCATTTGCACTCTCAATTTCTCTGTTGGTGCCGTGCAAAATGATCCTGAAGCCTGTAGTAAAATATTTGTAGTGTGTGCAATATAATAGAACATTTTGATACATATACAGATACAGCAGGGTAGAGACACTGCAGAAGAGGAATTAGCAGAGGAGAAGGTGGCGTATTATTAGGAGTCTGTGGAGAAGCCAGCTTCTGGGGTTGACTATGCAAGGCAGAGGTCAGTGCAGTATGCTATGGCACTGCCTATAAGGTAGTCTATAGTATGGGCCAGAATAAGTTCAACATCTTCTTCTTCT
Organism: Protopterus annectens; assembly: GCF_019279795.1. NCBI lineage: Eukaryota > Metazoa > Chordata > Ceratodontiformes > Protopteridae > Protopterus > Protopterus annectens. The sequence continues at coordinate 1,003,655,355 of NC_056739.1, forward strand.
GGCTTTTCCTGGGTAGGGGTTGTCACAGCAGATCACCTGTCTGCTCATGATTGGCAGTGGAGTTTTATGGTTTCATGTTGCCAGCCTGGTGCCCAACCTTCAACAGAAGGCACACACACACACACACACACACACACACACACACACACACACACACACACACACACACACACACACACACACACACACACACACACACCTAGGGCCAATTTAGAGTGTTCAATCCACCTACAGCATGTCTTTGGGATGTGGGAGGAAACCGGAGCACTTGGAGGAAACCCACAGGGAGGACATGACAACTCCGCACAGAAGGCACCCAAGCCGAGGATCGAACTGGAGAACCTCTTACTGTCAGGTGGCAACACTAACCGCTGCACCACCGTGTCCACCCTAAGAATAAGTTCAACATACAACAGTAAAAGCTATGCATGCAATAATACTCCCAGGCTATGCTATACCATGCATGGACTGGCCACAATGTGCATTGGGACAGGCTGCCCAGTACTAAGGGCAGGATAGAGTTGTCAGCATACAGGCAGGAGGGGAGATCCACAGAAACAAGTGTCAACAATGGGAAATGTGTGGGTGTGGTTCACTGCTGTGTGTGACTGTCTCAGTCACAGGTTGGTGAATGTGGGGAGTTGGGGAGGCTCGGCAGGGAAGGTGCGGAATCTCCACTGTGGTGTGACTGGGTGGTAATGATGTTTGTGTGTGGGTATGCATGGACACAGCTACCATAGACAATATGCCATTGTATCATTTTCTAGTGGACAGCTATAGGGTACCTACCGGGGATCCATGTTACAGCCATGTATGTGTCCCTATTTATAGGGGCACCCTCTCCTTGAAAAGTCACAGACAAAATTAGCAGCAGAAGAGGATGGAATGCACCATGAGAACAAATGTCAGTTATGTGGGACACTATTTGATAGACCAGAGCCTTCAAATGAATATAGAATATTGCCAAAATGCTTCTGAAAAAAGTAGCAATCATTGCTTCACAGTGGTTTCCTTTACTCTTCTACTGGATGGTACATAGAAGTTTGATCACACAAGTTAATACCACGTAAACATCCAGTAGATTGTGATGTTTATAGTGTATGTCAGTGATTTTGCCAAGTAGCCAAAAGTCCCATCTGGAGGGGCAGGCATATCATTAACTGATGCCAGTTTTAGCTCAAATGTTCCCAATAGACCCATATGTTCTGGCAGCCTCCCCCAACATATGCATTACACCTTCGTCCTGTATTCCACAAGTCCAGAAGTTGCCATTTGGTTTACGATCAGACATCCAGAGTTTGCATGGAGTAAGGTACCACCTATATATTACTCTTAGTTGCTGATTTTGGTACCTAGGCCAATGCTTCAGTTTGCCAATGGCTTGTCATACTGACTCCCATTGCATATCTGTCATATAGGCTTTCTTCTGTACTTTCCACCTACCCCTCAAAAGGCACTTAAATGCCACAGACTTGACCCCAGCTATATCCTTGTAGATTAGCCCTGCTCTCTCCTTTAATATTCTTCTCCATTTCCTCCATGGCATCACTTCGTTGGCTTTTTTTCTGAGAAGATACATTTAGAATATATATATCCTATTTGTTTACAGACAAAACAATCATGTGCCAGGAGATGTTATTCACTTTCACTGACCAAGATGTTCTTAAGTGACCCCACAAAATGATTTATCATGATCTGTATCCAGTTACTAAGACTCTTACTGGTCCAGTGTTCAATAAATGAAGTATCACTAATTTTCTAACCCTTGGATGGTACCAGATGCAATCTGTTGGGCCTTTGCCTCCATGATAAGCCCTTTATCTCCATACTCTCTTTGGACACTTGCCACAACCATTCTGTAGGTAGTTGAGCAGAGAAATCTTTATCAGCTGACTCAATAGTCACCATATTAATTGTTTACCCCTTTGATGCCTGTCTAATACTCTCATTGATTTTGAAAATTATGATCTAGGTTGTTAGATGATGGAGGCCCAAAGTGGCATATATTCTAAGGATATAAACTACTGAAACATAAATTCATCTCCCCTCCTTTCCTACACCTGAGTCAATTATGAGTCTCTGCGGATGTTCATTCCCAAAGTGTTTCACTGGGTTTGGGATATTCCTAAATAGGTACAGCACATGTGGCTTGATCATCATCTGGATTGAATGGGTCTTACCTAAAATAATTGAGAACATGCTCACCTTAAATATGAGCCTAGAGACCTTATCAATGAGCCCACAGATTGTATCATCGGTACTATTAGATAAAAATGAACACAGACTTAAACCTAAGTACTTAAATTATATTATATTTGGGATATCTCCATAGTCCATCTCATAGTCACATTAACTGCAATGGGTCACTGCTGATTGGAGAAATTACAAACCAATTCTTAGGGTTTGCCAAATAAGTGGAATGTATCTAGGACATTGCCTAGAATACTGGGCAGATCAATACCAATTAGCAGACATTCATCAGCAAAAGGCATCAATGAGCTGGAAATTCTGTCCAGGGATCTCTTATTTATTACAGTGCTGATCTGTTGTACCAGCTCCTCTCTAACTAGTAGGAGGAATCACAGTAGAGAGGGCACCGCTGTCCCTTTCCTCTACCTATTCTTCCCATTTCTGAAAGACCGCTGTTGACTAGGACCCTAAAAGTTGATTCTGCACAGAGGCACTTCATCCAGTCCATGAAGTTAGGCCCTACCTCCTTTGTTTAAGGGCTTTGAAGAGGAAATCCCACCTAACCATGTCAAAGACCTTGATATCAAATAAGGCTAATTCTACAGGCTTCTGGGGACAACTGACCTTTTAAAGGAAAAATACAATTTCCCATACATTATCTGCAATATCTTGGCTTTTTATGAGCACCTTTTGATCAGAAGATATCCATTTTGACAATACATTATCTAGTCTGCTTGAATTTGTAGAAATATTTTCATATCAAGGATAATAAGTGAGATTGGTCTGAGGTGCCACAGTGCTGTGATAATCCACATTAGGTTTGGGTCTGGATCACTTGGTTACAACCAGATTGTGAGCTCTGCCTATAGTGAAAACTGCTAAAAATGTCTATTAATGTTTGCTATAAGAATATACCCACCATTTTGTAGAATTCTGCTGAAAACCTATCTGTTCCAGAAGTTTAATGAAGCTTGAGTTGTTCTATTGCTTTCATACCCACCGCATCTGTTATGGGGCTGTTTAACCTAACTTTCCCAGGGGTATCTACAGGGGTTTTCTCATGCTGTCAGAAAGTGTCAGGGGTATGTTACACTGTTATAGACCAGATTATACTGAAATGATATAAAAAAACTAATGGAAGGTCTCCCTAATGTTATCCTCAGTATGAGTTCTCCATTTTTGGACACTGGTATGGCTGCCCATGAGGTTATTTGTTTGATAAAACAGGTAATGCATTGAGAATCCCTTTACCTTCTGAGCCACCAATAATGGTCTTTCTTCTTTAATTCTACTTCTGCCTGACTAGCTCCTATCAGGTTTATTTTAGTAGAGAATGCTGTTCTAGGTTTAGGAGAGCGACTAGACTCCTTCTATTAGCTACCTTTGGAACCTCTCCTAGTTATCTAAGTTTGCAGTCAAGTATGTGCTTCTTTTTTTTTCCAGAATCCCTCTCTTTCAAGAAGATTCATATGCAGGATGATTTGCCACTACTTTATGTATCTTGGGATATGTTCGTGCAGAGGACATCCAACACCAGAGACCTCAGCTAGACTTTATCCTAGCTGTATTTCTCTCTAAATTGTGACCACCTCCAGTATCTTATTTTATCTGGTACCTTAGTCATTGGTGTCTGAAGAGTGATGGGGTCATGGTCTGACAGCCTTATTTCAGGAATTATGGTTGCACTGAAAATTTTCAGGATAAGAATGATATTAACCACAACTGGCTAGATTTCTGGAAAAGAAATGTATCCAGTCATGAGTAGAAATCCAGCACTTGAGTAAGGACTGCCATTGTTGTTGGCTTTACCTCCTACCATATTTGGTAGGAAAGGCTGCCCCGACCATTGGTACAGTAAATCACTGTAAAAACGTTAAAATCCCCCAGAATCCATTCTTCTTTGTTTACTTTCCATTTGTATATCAGCTTCCTGTGAGTACCACTACTCGCAATGGGGTGTCTTTGACTTTTAAATGAGTTTTAACATAAGTAGAATATATCTCTTGTCCCCACATGGGCTATGGTATGCAAAAACAATACAGTCTTGGCTACAAAATTATAGACTTCTCACACTTTAAGTTTGATTTCCTATAGGCAAACTATCTGCACCACTCCCACCCTCCCTTTCTGAATCATTACAGAATTCTTGCCCTATTAATCGGGTGTGATCTGCCTTTTACATACCAGGAAATCACTTTTCTTGCTGTGATGCTTTAGAAAAGAGACAAGGAACAATTACTTTACTCCTATTCATCATCAGATCATAGGATCATAGAAAGTTACTAGGCTACTGGCCTTGAGGCCCTTACAAGCCTACCCGAGAATTTAGCCTTGTTCCGACAAGTCAGCAACTGATGCCCCTGTCCAGCAGAGACACAGGTAGAGCCCAAAGGGTGTATTTTCTGTTCCCCATCCAGTTATCCAGGTTGTGCTTAAAAACGGTTAATGAGGTACTCTGCTTGATGTGGAATGGGAGTCTATTCCACAGAAGGGGGAGTCTCTGGAACACAAATCTGTCCCAACAACAAGTCCTATTGATGTCACAGACCAGGCTGAGGTCGCGCATGTGGGTTATTTGAGTGGAGCTTGACTTGCGGATATGCAGGGGTCCCATCAAGGCAGTTTCTGAGATTGATTTGTATGCTAGAGAGAGGTCACCTCTGAGGACTCTGTAGGAGACTGAGTAGAGGGACAGGGCCTTTAGCCGATCTCTGTAGGGTAGATGTTTGAGGCCCTGGATTCTCCCGGTGAGGAACCTCTGTGGTTTCTTCAGCTGCTGCATGTGCTTTGTGGAATACATGCTGAAAGGGGCACTGTACTAAATAATGGGTCTTATAAGGGAAGAATACAGGGATGTTATGACCACCTTATCCCTGGATGAGATACCCTTACTAATGAGGTGGGCCATGTAGAAAGCTTTCCATACAATGGTGGCAATATGGTGGTCAAAAGTCAATTTGCTATCAACCTGGGTGCCCAAGTTCCTCATAACTGACTGTGTGCTTAGGACCTTATTATTAATGTGATAATTTTGGGGACGTCACTCTCCCCCAAGGAGATGATGATGCATTTTTTGGCAATCAGTTTGAGGCCATGTTTCTTGCACCAGTCATTTGATTGGGTGAGACCTTCTTGGAGGATGTCCACATCACTAGGGGAATTGATGACAGCACCCAGCTTGCAGTCATCTGTAAACTTGGTCAGCTATAGCCCAATGGTTTCTGGCCTGCACCTCAGAAAAGTATATCCCAACAACAAAGGCCCCAAGAACGTTCCCTTGGGTACACTACTTGTTATGGTTTGACTGCTTGAGGTGGCTTCCCCTATTTTGACTAGGTGGGTTCTATCAGTGAGCCAGTTTGCTACCTGTCGGCTAACATACAGATTAATGCCTAGTTGAGAGAGTTTATCTATTATACCCAAGTGGGGAATAGTATCGAAGGCTTTGGCCAGGTCAAGGTAGGCAGTGTGCACCTTCTTCCCATTGTACATGGCGTTCGTGACTGTCTCAAAGAAGTCGACCAAATTTAACAGGTATGACCTTTCCTTGATGAAACCAAACTGTGTGGGATTGAGTGTTTGGAGGTTGCCAATGTCTTTGTTAATGAGGACCATGATAATCCGCTCCATGTCCTTGCAGATCAGTCTAGTTAGGCTGATGGGTCTGTGATTTCTTGGATCGGTGAGTGCTTCATCTTTGAAAAAATGGATGACAGTGGCTGTCTTCCACTCAGCTGGGATGAAGCTGGTATTCAGGCTTTGGTTGAATAGGGTGCCTAATAGTGCTGCAAGTTCCTCCCTGAGTTCATGTAGGATGCAGCCTGGGATGTTATCAGGTCCCATGGAGGCTGCATTTTTTTGCCTTTCAGATGGCAGTGATGACTTGCTCCCTAGAGATAAGGGGGGGGGCAAGTGTTAGGGATGTCCTGATTTACTGATGGGGGGACAGAGAGGTGAAGTTTTCATTGAACCTGTCTGCCAGCAGGTCAGCTATATCTACAGCATTTGTGTACGTGGTGCCTTGACCACCAGTTCTGAGCAGATTAGGGTGCTTATCTTGAGAGTGGGGCATTATGTGAAGAAAGCTTTGTGAATGCCTTTAGTAGATGTGGCCAGTTTGGACTCAAAGTTTGCTTTGGAGGATATCACTACTGCTCTTATTTGCTTGCTCAGACTAAGGAGAGATTGCTTCCAATTAGGCACCTGCTCCTTCTTGGTCCTTGTCAACAATTTTTTCCTTTTATTATAGAGTTTTTTATTGCAGTTGCCCACCAGACAGGGTTACTCTTCCTTGAGGAGGATGATTTTGTACTGTTGGGTATACCTGATTTCATGCAGCTATATAAATGCTCGTAGAGTGCATTGGTGTAGGTTTGGACATATGTTCCAGTTCCTATGGAAGGGGAAGGAGCTGTGAAGCTGTTTACATCTTCCCTCAGGAGGTTGTGATCACCTTTTGAGATGTTTTTTGTTTGACTCTATCTAAGGGTGGGGGTCAGGGGAGATGGTGATTTCGAAAGTGACCACTTTGTTTTCAGATCTTACCAGGGAGGATGACACTGTAGGGATGCAGCAGTGGTTACTCATGTTGGTTAATACCAAGTCCAAGATATTTTCATCTCTTGTGGGGCTGTTGCCCAGCTGGTCCAAGGCATTTGCATTGATAAAATCAAGGAATCTCTGGGCATTTGTGTTTTGGCATGAGCAGTTCTTCCAATTTATGGTTGGATAGTTAAAGTCACTCAGGATCAGGGTAAAGAGTTGAATTTTGATAGATTCAAAGAGGTACAGATAGGAGGAGTTGGCATCTTGAGTCATAGTTGGGGGACTGTAGCTAGCTATGATATGACTAGGGGTCCTGTCAATAGTTAACTGTATTTGAAGTATCTCCTGTGCGTCATACTGTTTGACCAGCTTGGAGGTATGTATGTCATTTATATATATTGTAGCTCCACCTCCTTTTGTTTTGCTGCCCACAGTTTGGGGTCTGAATGTATGATAAGATGAGTAACCTGATACGTCTGGGGTGCTCTCCACAGCTTTGAACCAGGTTTTTGTGACTGCACAAATGTCAGCATTTTCTAGGGTTAAGAATGCTTGCAATGATTGCAGTTTCATGTTTAGATTTCTTGCTTTTAGCAGCATGACCTTTAATTTGCATTTTGATGAAATTTTCATGATGGTAGTTTTGACTTCATGGCATTGCCTAAAAAGGTGCTATGGAGGAGGCAACAACCTTTGCCAGGAGCCTGCTTCCCTGCATGTTGAGAGATCCAGGGGCTCTTGTAGGTCGGAAAAAAATATTCTTTGGATGTTTGTATTGCAGATACACTTGGAATAGACCACCTGGAAGCTATTAGAGGAGAAGTTATACCCCCAAACCAATTAAGATAACCCACACATCCCATTTAGTTATCAACGTTTGTGAATATTCAATACCCTGGTAGGATAATTGTCAATTTCACAACTCATGTAGATAACAGCATACAACTCAAACAACAGCTCATGGGTAGTAAACATCAGATGCGAAATATGGGTACTGAACATTAAGACACTATTGCCAAGCACAGAATATATCTGACATTATACTACCATAGAATAATATGTTTATCATTAATTATAACATCACTGGCCATTAATATTCAAAAATGAGCACGCTGATTGGTCAGCCCAACCAACGTGCCTGTTGTAAATCCGAGAATATACTAAATGAAAAATGTCCGGTTGCGCGGACTTTTTTCCATTAGTATATCTCAGGATTTTTTAACTTTTCTATCTTTTTCTAATGAAATTGGAAAAGGGAAGACCTCGAATGAATGAGGGAGATGGAGCAGAGAAAAATAAAAGGATAATCAGGTATGCTCTGCGAAACGAAAGAAACTTACCTGATTATCCTTTTATTTTGTCTCTCCTGTCCCTCCCAAATATTAAAAGTCTCCCAGTTTCTTTGATTAAAAAAAAAAAAGCAACAGAGATGTACTGAGTAAGCGTGGGAACACAATTCCCATATGCATGTGCAGTACGTCTGACAAAACCCTGGGATACTGGAAAAAGATGGAAGGGCACCACAGAGGCATTATACAAAGACATTATTTAAGAAAAGTTAGTATTTTTTTCTTAAATAATGTAATTGTACAATAGCAATAACCAACTCCATGGTGTGGTATATTGAAGATTTACCTATGGCTGGCTTTATTTAATCAATTGGGCTTTGCCCTCATGATTAAACCACACTAACTATGGATAAATCCTTAATATACCACACCGATGTTGCCGATTATTGCTTAAATGTGGTATGGCGCAGGTTCAATAGGTGGTGACATAAATGTGTAGAGAGTGGTTGAGTAATGTTATCGTACCAAAAATAAAAGTAAAAGAAACCAACGAACGTCACCGACTGCTGAGTGCTTTATTAAATAATACCAATCCTGAACGCTATTTTTATCATTACTTTTTTTGGTTTCTAAAGTTATCATAAACATTTACCAGCATGAGCTATCTAATTTAATATACAATACATTCAATTTATACTTATACCCCCTGTAACAGAAGATGTGTTCCAAATGTCCTTCCTAGAAGCCTCCTTGCTCTGTGTGTGTGTGTGTGTGTGTGTGTGTGTGTTTGTGTGGGGGGGGGTACGTACAAGAAGTAAATGAACACAACGTCCTTTGCATAGTTATTACATAGACACAAAAAGGAGATAGTGACCACCACCATCACCATGTTACATGCAGGGGGAATGAGGGACTTATATGGATATAATATGGATAGACAGTAATGGAATATGTTAGTGTAGGATACAATACCACCATATTCTACAAAGTCATCACCATTTTTAAGTCTAAATTATTAGAGCCTTCAAATGCTAATGATAAAAGGGAGAGGAAGAGACAGACAGTAAATTGATTATCCATATCCACTGTGGTCAGAAAACTATTAAAGCACTGTTATAGAATAAAGAACATTATTAAGAACAATTGTGTATGGTTACTATCATTCAAACCATTTCAATGTCTGCAGTCACACTCTCTGAATCAGCTTACTTGGAAACCTTCCAGACTGCCAGACAAGGAGGTTTTAGTTTTAGATCTATAGGCTGTACAAATAGATATAAGTCTAGGAAATTAGAAATCATTCAATCATTGACTTAAAGTTACACTAGACTCAAATTGGATTATGGAATAATAATAATTTAGAAACCTTGTAAGAAGTGAGCACATTGGAAAGTACAGTGGAACTATATGAAGGGCATCCATGGGTATGAAAATTTAAGTTTATGATAAGCACCAACTGTGCTTCTTCAGATCAGCTTTTCAGTACAAATCATCGCTTGTTTTCCACTTGTTCTGGTATAGAGGGATTAAGCCACATATTTGCACCAGATGACCTTGTTTTGACAAGCATACTGGAGACCGGAGGAGGCATTCTATGTGAGTTGAAAAAGAGCAGTTAGAACTGACAGAGAGCATAGACATAGTAGGAGTGGTGTTCTTTTATAATTTCTTCTGAGACACAATGAAACTACAAGTTGGTCCAAAGGGAAAGAGTTTTCCCATTCCAAGTTGCTCTTGCAGATCAATTAGTTCAAGTCTGCAGCCTGCAATAGATGTAAGAAAGCATAACTGAACTGAGCTGCATTTTGTCTGCACAAGTTAAAGTATCAATCCCCATTATTTAACATTAACTGGTTTTATTACATTGTAGTTGATTTCTTGTAATATTATTGTTCCTACTTAAAACTCTGCTCCCTGTAAATCATGTTTCACTTTAGTGGCCCAGTTCTGGGCGTCACCTGCTCTGCACCTATGTTTTAAAAGCTGCATCCTTCAGGTATTGACACTGTGGTGTAAATGATGTGCAAGCGATCTCTTCAGAAGCATTCATTCTACTTTCTGCTGTTAACACAACTCAGGATGCATTCTCTTTTCTGAGAAAACTATGCAAGACAGCAAATGATGGCACATATAAAACTGAACTTTGGTCTTTAAAATAGCATTCTAACTACTAAAAGTCAAGTAAAAGTACAGCTAACCTGCCTGGTTAGTTGCTTTACTTTTTTATACACGAAATGCTAAATTCACTTTTTGTACCACAGTTATGCACAAAACAAATCAATCTTTTGCTGCCCTTCTGTTCTGTAAAGCTAAACAACAGTTTTCTGCACTACATTTGTTAAACCCTTGATGTTAAGGAGGCTTTAATTATCATGCTTAATTATCTGGCAAATAAATTATATATATATATATATATATATATATATATAGTCCTATATTAATATAATATTATCAATATAACTCTATTTCTATGTGCACTTTTTAAAGAAACTTTGACAACGAGTAAGCTGACAGATTGTAAAGTGCTTACTGCTACATCTGTTAATTTTATGAAATCTGCATGAAAACATTGGTGAAAGAATTCTTTGCTCCAGCAATTTTTTACCTGGACTGAATGTGAATGAATGAAATGCAGCTAACCTTTAAAAATGTGTACTGATTTGCATATTTGAAGAAGAGAGATGACCTGAAAAGGGCAGTTGTTCCTTTCCATTGTGTTATTTCATTGCACTTATGCCCTTTACAATATTCAGACTGCTGAAAATGAGCCGAATGCAACACTATCACATTAAGACCATACAAGCACACCAATTATTAATTTGTCATTATCAACACATCACCAACTTGTGCTTTCTTCCTGTATTCTTATTAAGTGATCTTTTCCTCTTAGGATTTACTCATCCATGCAATTCTGACAAGAAACAAACTGTAATTTGATTGTTCAGAAGATGATAGTGTACATGATAGCACACTGCTCTTATAGATGCCCCGACCTTCCTACATTGGTAATTTCATCTTTACACTCAAATGCTTATCTCTGCATGCATACAAGATAAATTAGCATCTTACCCGTGTTCAGCCTGTTTCTTCTTTTTTTTCTTTGTGACTTGTCTATTCTAAATGCATACTTACTAATTCCTACCATAGCTTAGTTACTTTGTTAGATTTACTCTACTGAAAATTATACACTAGTCTTTCTAGACAGAAAGCACACATAATGTTTACTTACGCTAGCAAAGTGCTGTAAGATATGAACAGGTATGAATAAATAAATGTATTAAGAAAGGATGGGGTGCATGCACCATGTGTCATTTATAGGATCATACATATTGTTTCGGAAAGTATTAGATGCGTTTATTACGTGTTTATTAAAATGTCTTCCTGCATTACCTACAGTGTTCAACACTGTTAATATTTATGTCCAGATACTGAGTGTAGATGGATGGATGGATAGAAGGACACACCTGCATATAGTTAGAGGAGCAGATACTTACATGAATGATAAATTGGCTCAGCCAAGGGATACAAGAGTTTCCAAATACAGTTCAAGTAATAAAAGACAATAAGTGTGTAATGATAATACCATTGTCAGACAGACCATATAGTTTAATGTATTAAGAAAACAAAACAGAGAAACATGGGCTAACAGTGTAGTGAGTTTTACAGAGAGAGTGATGACCACTGAACAGCATATCGAGTATGTAGATATGAAGGAGATGGAATGAGGAGGAGGTGTGTGGGCAAACATGTATATTGCAGGAGAGGGAAGAGATGAAAAATGAGATGGGACAGGAGCGAAAGATGGGATAGGTAGAAGTGAGGTGTGTCGTGTATTAAGTAAGATAGTGAAGATGTATGTCTGATGACAAGAGAGTGAATGCTGAATGATTAACTGACTGCACTGTTGTGGAAGAATTTATGCTGTGCTTTTTTGAATAAGAATTTTTTTTACAGCAATATTCTTTTATTGTTGCTAAATAGTATTTACAACTTTTAGGTAGTCCACATACATGGAGCCTCTTTTCTGAATCATTGATAGCAAGCCCTTAATATTTTAGCCTTACCCCCAAATATTTCAACTGTGTTTCCCAAATTCCATCCTCCTCTTTTTCTTGCTCCATCGATTCACTTCCTATTAGCATCACATATAATGTCACATCACTTCCCATAGAATTTCCTGTCATTCTGCATGTCTCAATTTTATGGCCAATGGTTCAATATACATTACAGATAGGAGCTTAGGCAGTGGGCATCCTCTTCTTGTACCACACTGTATTCTGAACTCTCCTGATATTCGTATACTGATACATACCTTGTCTATTACTCCATGATAGTCTCCTAATCATATCCATACATTTTCTGGGATGCTCCACTTCTCCATTACTTCAAACATAGAACTCTTGCTACTCTGCTGAAGGCCTTTTTCATATGCAACAACACTAGCAATAGTCCTGTCATACTTGCTGAGAGTCACATAAGGCCTGTCATTAATAAACTTACAAAATTTACATGCACCACATTTAGACATTTGTGACTTAGAAGTAGTTCCCATTAAATATTTATTATTCTCTAACCAACTCTTGATATTTCTACCCCTACTAAATACTACCTGTGGGGCACTGCCCAATTGATCTTTTATTTCAGGAATAAAAACTGTATTCCAAGTTCTCCTGAGGGTGACAGCATCTTGATTAAAGGGAATCAACATGGCACCCTTTTTGTCTGCAATTGGGGCTAATAATGAGTTAACATTTCTCATCCCTAAATCTGACCTTTCCTCAAAATTGGGCCTGACTTTGTGTCTCTACCCTTAGATTATTTTTTTCAGTTTTGTTTAATATGTTAGAGGGATAACCTCTTTCCTTTAACACGTTGATTAAGTTGTACATCTCACCAGCAAATAGACCGTCATCACTTACTAAACTGGACAACCAATCCATTTGCCCCTTAACAATACCTCTTTTCTGAAACAGAGGGTGACAACTACCAAAATATAAAATGAATTGGAACAGGTCTTTTTTCTATAAATTGTTGAAGTAAAACATCAGTTAGCAAAATCTTTGTACAAGTTAACATCTAAATAGTCAATCTTATGTAAATGCATCTTAAATGTAAATTTCAACAAAGTTTAAGAAAGAAGTTGTACCATTGAGATACTCCATAATGTCAGAAACTGTACATTGGTCTCCTTTCCATAAAATTAACACTTAGCCAAAAAAAGGGGGAAACATACCACTTCTCCCATTTAGCCAGTACAAAATTTACATAAATTAGTGCACACTCAGCACCCATGGCTACTCCAGACGTTTGCCTAAACAACTCCCCCTCAAAATATATACAACATTGTTAGACAATACTAATTCCCTAAATCAAAAGGCAGTTTTATCTTGTTATTTAATAACTGGACATCCTGAACTAAAGTCTCAAAAAAAAATCCATTCCTAACTCATGAGGAATAACTGAAAATAAATTAACAATGTTAATGGCTATAAATAAAGTGTTCTCATTGTATTCTAAACCATTTAATGCTTCTAACAGGTGCCAAGAGTCAAACATTATATGAATTGTACTATTCAAGATATGCTTGCAGTGAAAATCAGTAAAAGCAGCAATGGGTTCCATCTTGAACTTCCATGTCACTGCTATGGGTCTCAATGGAGGGTCATGCACATTTTTGTGTATTTTTGGAATTCCAAAAATAGATGGAATAAGTGGTTTAGCAATCCATATGTATTCAAAGTATGTTTGTGAAATCATATCCTGACTAAATACATCAAATAATAATCAGTTTTAGGATATGTGATGTTAACTTCATTCCTTGACACCCTTTCATAAATTATCCCATCATTAAGAATATTAAACATTTTAAAAACATAATCAATGTGATTCATTATAACCACTTTCCCACCCTTGTCAGGTTTCATAATTCCAATATTCTTATTGGTGGTTAATTCATACAATATAGCTCTTTCCTCTTGCATCACATTGTATGTCAACAAATATCATTTATTTAGTTTGCTTCTAAACTCAAATTCGCAAACCTGTTCAAATACAGAAACTAATGGGTTTGAAGGGGGGATATAGGTACCTCTCCTTCTCAAAACATTAATGTTAGTATCTGATATACAACTTTAAATTCATTAATAACTTAGGCACATTAGTTTTTAACATAGGGCAAGGGTAAATTCTTTTTTTAACAAAGAAAAAATGCATTGGTAATAAGGTAATGTCACTCAAGTTTATGACAAACTACCTCATCAGTAGGAAAATCCAACTGATTCAAATGTCCCTCCAGCTGGTCTTTCGGTTCCACCTGTTGCTTCTGCCCTTCCATGTCAATCTCCCCAAGGATCTTGTCATACTCTAATAGCCATATGCTTGTTCCCAGTGCCCGGCCAGTTTCTTGGTTCACTTCAGTGGTAGAAACTCTAAACAATCATTGTAAGCAGTGGAGTCTCACTCCTCACTAACATCCCCCACACCTAATGATAAATTTTCAGTCACAGCATGATCATCAGCTGAAACATCTGGTTTAGGGGGACTAGGAAAGGGATAGGCACACTCTTCAACGTGTCCCTGAGAATCCCTTAACAGTTTACATTGTTTTCTGTCCTGATTGCATTTAACCAAATTGTTCAAATCACCAAACATTTTATTGTAATTGGAAATATAAGATGTGAACATAAGGTCATTAACAATACTATTGTTCAAATCCTTAATGTCACTGTCACTTTTAAGCAATTTACCCCATTTTTCCACATCCATCAAGATTCTCATTAATTCCATTCCTATTTGATCAAACAGCTCCAAAAGTTCATTGTGCATTAAAGATCCTGCTTCTGTTCCAACTGGGTATTTTCAGAAAAGAAGGCCTCTGGAAACCTGATTAAAAGAGATGCACTTGGTTAAAAATAGATTGTCCATTTGCAAAGTAAAGAGAACTTTCCCTACTCTTTTTGACAGGCTATGTGGGATCATTTACATCCACCTGAACTACCACCAACACAAGCAGATAGAACCTTGGTTTAACGTCTTATCAGAAGTACCATTACTCTTCAGTAAATGGTGTTAATCATTACAGATAGATTTTTCTTTTTCTTCAGAAAATATATGTTAACTCACATCCTCTTTTTTTTCTATCAATGTTAACAGAACCATCATTTAAGCAATGTCCATAATTTTTCGGCTTTTCCTCCTAATTATTTGTTTGCTTTATCCCTGAATCTGGGGGTGAAAAGCTGAGAATTATGTCTTTAAGTGCTGTAAAGATATTTGCCATCTTATAATTACACTTCACATCTTCAAGGAAAACAAGCACTTGAAAGTAAACACTGAGTTGACAAGATGAAGTACTGTAGGTATATGGATTCTGTTATGGCAGTTAATGATGCATGCAGACAGGCAAAAAAGATAATGTAAAAGATGAGAAGCTTGTTTATGGATGTGGAAAGTCAGATTAAAGTGAAGAAAATGTTTTCAAGTTTCTTAATTTTGTATACAGCTTAGACATATTTGTATCAACCAGTTGAGAAGTTGTGGATCATAACTTATAAAAAGTTGAAGAAATTTATCTCTGTGGGGAAGAGAGTAAGATTTGAGTGATAAGTTAATCATCATCATAGAGAAAGGTGGCTTAAGAACACATGATTTGTAAAGATACTTTAGAGCTGCAGAGGTAAGGCTACACACAAGGAAAATGTTAAAAATAAAAGTGGAAGTGGATGACGCTGAAACAAGGGGAAAGCTCAAGAAATAAACATAAGGTAGGATTTTGGATGTAGGTCCTTAAGGAGAAAAGCAACAACCATATAGCATATTATATTCAAAAATAACAAAAGTGTTATAAGACCTATTGTAGAACATGAAGGGAAAAATAATATTTTGGTAATATGGAGGAGTGCAAAGAAGGGTATAAGAATGTGCAATGGGAAGGTGAAATTTACTGGGAAAAAATTCAAGGTATTAGAAGCAAATATCAATATACAGAAATGAAATAGTGTGGGATGAGACCAAACTGAAATTTAGAATAGAGGTAAGAGACTGCGTTCCCTACCAGAGACTGATATCTGAGTAGAGTGAAAGAGAAAGGGATAGGAGAGAGCTAAGTAAAGAACCAGCTCTGGTAGAATTTTTAGTTTAGTCTAGAACAGAAACTGTTGTCAGCAAAAAGAGATAATTAGTAGGTATGTAAAATATTACATGATAAGTATACGAGTCAATTACCGAAGGATAGAAAAGCTAAGGAACAGAAACTGCAAAGGCAGTTTACAGGGGAACAATGGGAGGGCACCTTTATGGCTATGAACTGTGTTGCATAGTCCTGAAGGCTTAAGATTTTTGCTTGGAAAGATTTGCTTAGATATTTGTATATACCAGGCAGTCACTTCAGAATGTTTCCTCAGGTAGATAGTGAATGCTGCTGTTATGATGGGAAAGAGACAGGTACCAGCAACATGTTTTGGGGAATGTAACTACGTGGCAGATATTAAAAATGCCCTATAGAGTCATAACTGTTGGGAAAGCAAATGACTGTAACTAAGGAAATGATTATTTTGAACTATGATGCAGGATCTGAAGTGCCTACCTATAGTAAGGCATTACTAACTATAATGCTACTGGCTGCCAAAAATCATTTTCTAGAAAATGTAAATCAAAATGTATATCAAATGTAATTGAAGTACTAATTATTGTAAAGGAGAGAAAATAAACAGAAATAGGATTTTAGAAAAGGAAAGGTGCTAACTAGAAATAAATTAATTGATTTATCTGAATAATACATGATGAATAACATTCAGGAGGAGGAATGAGGTATAAGGAAAGACAGTAAACTGGGTCATTTATTTATTTATTTTTATTTTACATTTGTTTACTGGGTAAGTCCGACTGGGCCATTGGCCTGTTTTTAGTAGAGGCACATGGAGAAAAGCGCTATTACAAAACATTATTACAAAAAGAAAAAAGTACATCATTTTCATATATGAGCATAGCTGAGATAATTAAACAGTACATTATGTAAGCATAAAAGGTCCACATATGAAAGTAAAAGGATGTAGCAGAATATTATTTCTGAAAATAGTTAACATGAAGAATACATAACAAGGGGTAAAAATTGCATAGCTGTTGGGAAAATGTGCAACATGAATTCATAGTAGTCAAATATGGAGCTGAGTATTACTGCAGTACAGTGTGAATCAGACATTATAAGCTATTAAACAAATCTTATCATAGAATTAGTTAAGAAACTCTTGTAGTTAAGTACTAGATGGGGAGAATAGGCAGAAGGGGAGAAAACTGTGTATAGACTGATGGACTTAGAATAGGCTAGAGAGGTATAGCATGGAAGCATGATAGTTGAACACATATATGGTCAGCCTAGCTTGGTGTAGGAGCAGAGCCAGTTGTTGGTTAGAGGTTCACTAAATGGTATTTTAAATTTGGAGGTACTGGCAGCACTGAGTATTATTTGGGGAACTGAATTCCAGGACTTTTATATTTGGTTTGAGAATAGGGAATTCCCATAGCTATTGTTGGATTTGATTACTTTTAGTAGGAGTTTGTTAGTTGATCTTAGGGATCTGTAGCTGAAGTAGGGCTGAACTAGGTCCTTGAGTGCGGAACAGTTGTTTGGATAGTGAAAAATGGTATGAGTGAAAGTTAATTGGCTGAAGGATAAAAGAGTGGGTAGTTCAATTAATTTTAGTTGGTACAGTGCTCTGCAATGGTATGATCTATAAGAGAGGTTTGTAGCGAATCCGGTTGTTTTGTTATAACAGAACTCCAGTTCATTTGAATCAGTTTTTCTGAGATTGTGAATATAGGGGAAGCATATAGCAGGGTGGAAAGTAGATGAGTCTTGGATTTGGAATGTCTGGTGGAGTCAGTAAGGAAAGGTGCTACTCTGTAAAGTCAGCCTAGCTTAATGTGGACCTTTTTCATAGTTATAGCTAAGTGCTTGTCGAATCTAAGATTGTTATCTATTGTGACACCAAGAAGCTTGGTGTGATCAACAGGTTTCATTTTACATTTATTGGAGGAGTAGATGGTGAAGGGAGGAAGGTGATTGTATGTTTGATACCAGTGAAGAGCATGAGCTTTGCTTATTCGGCTCAAGAACAAGTTGGGAGTCAGAGAGGTAGTTTTCAATTTCAAGGGAGACTTGCTGGGTTGTTTGTAGTAGTTCTGGTAGGGAGGGAGCTGAACATATGAGGGAGGAGTCATCTGCATATTGAATGATGGTTGCATGTTAAATGGGTGTGCCAAGTTTGTTGGTGAAAATGGTGAAGAGCAGTGGACCGAGAATTGAGCCTTGAGGCACACCAACAGAAACAGGTAAAAGGGTAGACAGTTCATCTTGCCACTCAACTACCTGTTGGCAGTCAGATAAATTGCTAAAGAACCAGGAGAAGGCCAACTGGGAAAGCTTCAAGTAGATTACTGAGTAGTTTCTGATGGGAAACTGTGTCAAAAACCTTTGACATATCAAGAAAGACAGAAGAGATGAGGTGACCAGGATTTCTAAGCTGGTTGATTGAATTAATAAAACTAACAAGAGCTGTAGTGGTTCTATGCTTTGGTTGAAAACCATGTTGGGATGTGGATAGGAGGTTATTGCTTAGCAGATAGTCGAGTAGTTGTGTATGGATGCATTTTTCAAAAATCTTGGTGATGGGGTGGGGGATAATGATAGGCCTGTAGTTGGTGAGCTTAGTAGTGTTGCCACCTTTGTGCAGAGGGATGCTATAAGAGACTTTCCAGAGATTTGGCATATAATGCTCAATAATGGACTGGTTGATTAGGAGAGATATAGGGAAGGAGATGGCATATGCTGCTAGTGTCAGAAATTCATTGGGAAGTTGGTCTTAAGTGAGAAATGAAGGTTTTAGTTTTAAAAGAAGTGTTCTTATGGTGTTAGTTTGTATTGTTTTTATAGAGCATGAGCTGAGGATATATAGATAGAGGGGAAATGCTGTTGTTTTTACTAGTGAAAAAATACAGTTAATAAAGAGAGAAATAAATTGGGAGGCAATGCTGTCAGTGGCATTTGTTGTGGCTAGAGCTGGGGTTGTGGATTAACCAGGTTTTAGCAATAAATTGATGGCTCTCCAGAATTTTTGGGGGTTGGTTTGGTGCTTTTGCTGTATAGTTGTATAGTATAGTTTTTTGTTATGCCTAATTTGTTCTATGGCAAGGTTATGTATTTGAAGATACTTGAGACGTGAAGCTTGGTTTTTGGTCTCAGAAAAGTGGCACCAGGCTCTAGCTCTTTGTTTGAGGAGCTTCTAGGTGTCATTTGTTTGTCAAGTTTGGACTTGAGTGGATTTTTCATAGGGGGCTAGATTGTTTAGGATAGTGAGGAATTTATCATTGAATATTGAACAGCTGAGTCCAGCTGGAGGGGTTTTAGAGATGACCAGTCACATTTTTGCAGGAGAGTTTTAAAGACTTCATGGGAGAAGTTTCTTTTTTTATGGATATGTTTGTATACAATGTTTTTTGGGGGCATATGTGGTGCCTAAGCAAGTTGGTGACAAAGGGATGGTTTGTTTATGAGAGTCCAGTCTAGTATTGATTGTTTTTTACAGTGTTTATCAACCCTAGTAGGGGATTTCATTATTTGACAGTAACTGTGGAGGTTAATAAAGTTGGTGGGATTTCTGGAAGAGCAGGTTAACAAGTCTAAGTTTAAGTCCAGCATTATTATGGTTCTCTGACTATGTTGATGCACACCAGCCAAGGAGGTCTTCTATAGTGATTGGTTTTCTGCCAGGGAGTATGTAAATGGCTATGATAATGATATGTTTATTAGAGTATATATGGAGATGGGAGATTAAAATTTCAGTATTCCTTGGGTCGGGGGGGGGGGGGTGCTTACTAGCTGTTCCAGTTTGAGATTATCTTTGTATATTATGGCTATGCCATCACTTCAATTATGGGTCCTGTCAAGTCTGTGGATGTTATACTCATGTGTTAGGATTTCAGTATCTTGAATGTGTGGTTTAAGCCAGGTTTCTGTTAAGATCGCTATGTCAGGAGAGTATTGGGTGAGAGTTCTATGAAATGCAGGAGTTTTATTTATTATGCTTCTTAGTGTTATGTTTAATATAAGTGTTACTATGTGGGAGTTAAGGGATATTTGGAGTGGATTGGATGTAAATAGAGAGGGGTGTTTGTTGTGGGAGTTGAGGGCCAGGGTTAAGGTGTATGTCTCCACTTAGTTCAATCTAGATTGACTTCACAAGAAATAGGTGGGTGAGTTTGATTACTAGTCTAGCATACATGAGAATAGTTTAAGTGACCACATCCGTTAGTGTACACCATATAGGAGCCAAACCAGAAAATTGGGTAAGTAGGTCTATCTACTCCCTTGGCCTTTAGATCCTTAAATAACTCATTTCCTAATCTGAAGAAATTCACTAAAGTGTACAAATGAAGTTTTCATCTTTGTAGTTTGGTCTAGGTGGCATACACTAAAAGACTGATCCACTTCTGCAAAGTACTGTAATTTCTCACTTAATCTATTGTGTGCATTTGCAGACTCAACTTGATATAAAGTAAAAGGGTATAGATGGGTTGCTTTGGTGGCATATAGGGATACAGCCCTTACTAGAACCCAGAATGGGTGTTTTCATCACAGGGTGGGTGGGCAGGCAAAAGCGGCATATACTATGATGATCCATAGTGGAGGCTAAGGATGGGACATTGGTAGATGTGTCTAAGAGGGATATAGGGTGGAGACATGGCTGATCTGCCATTGGGTCTGCAAGGCGATGGGTGAATAGGTAGGCCACAAGCAAAAAAGACACCCTTGCAGATGCTTATATGTGCCAAGCCCCAAGATGCCTAGCTCCATAACTGGCTCCAACATAACAGATTAAGTCCAGAGGGGGCAAGGAAGACAAGCTGATAGACCTGCTGTGTGCAGGCAATGGGGTGCTGGGCCACTACTGTGAAGGACAGTGGAAGGAGAAAAAAAACGAGACAAAAAATAATAATAAGGTATACATTAACTAATATGCTAACAAAAACAATGATACACCAGTCTCAGGACATAGTAAATGTACTTGTAGAGATATTTTTTCCAAGATGCAATAAAGCAAAGGCAGGAACCACAGTGCTGTTTATTCCTAGGTGAAACATCCATTAGCAAAAAAAATAAATAAATAAAACATATGAAAACTGCTGCTACAAACAGAAACTCAGTTGCCTTCAAAAAATTAAAACATTTTACATGAAAAGTTATTGTACAGATTTTATCATAACTTATGGCAACTGGCTTTACTGATACCAGTTCACAAATGGAGGAGTGGTGAGGCAATTTTAGATCCATCAGCTGGACAAGTATGTACAATCATGGAGATAGCTGTAATATAACTTATCCAAAATTAAACTTGAGGCTAAGTTTTAGGTGTGGTAATAACATGGGTTTGTTAACGAGAAACAGCTTGCCTCCTGAATATCTTAATGTACTTAATAAAGAAATGATAAGGTATCCTGACCTTATAGAAGCACTTATTACTGTTCTGTAAATGGGGATAACTGACAAATTAAATATCATTACATGCATTATATGGTGGTTAAAATGCAGGATAAGGGACAGGACACAAGGCAGGGTAGGGATTTATTTGTCCAGCTCAGTGATGGCTACAAGTGGTGTCTCAGAGTGGTCTGTAGGAACCTCCCCTTTTGAGGTTATTCTACTCGTATGCAGTAATTAGGAAATGTAACCTCATAAATAAATATGGGCATTACAAATTACTGGTTAACATAGCCACTTCAATAAAAGCTGTGCATGTTTAACTGTTTAACCAGATCTGTGATGTAGATGAATGTTACTCTTTGACCAAACTGGTGTAGGCTCAGTTACCATTCCAGGTACTTGAAGGGCAAATAAGGGAGGAACAAATGTCCATGTGGACCTTAAAGATGGATATGTGTGTCCAGGGATATTTTGTATAACTAAAATGCCCAGAGAAGACCAAAGACAGATGAAAGTGTCTACCTTTAAGGGAGTGGTCTATTGGGGTAGTGTAACTCACAGATACAAGTGAAGAGCCCTTTCACTACTCCACTGTGTGTCCATCTCTTGGGACCTTGTGGGAATTTAAAAGAAAATGGCAGGGTGAGTATAATAAACAGCACTTAATGGCTGCCTAAATGATGGACGTGCTACAATCAGCTCTTGTCCAGTTAGGCAATGAATGAGCTGAGTTACAATGATGGGCCTAATGGCTGTCAGACAAGTAGCTGCATCCCATAAAATAAATAAAAATGAGCCTAGTTCTCTCAGTGTCACTTTATAAGTAATCCATGCTTGCTGCAGAGAATAAATCATTAAAGGTCAGGGGCAATGAAAGAAAACAATTCCAAATGTTACCACTATGCATTAACTAAAGTCAAAACATATGGGCATAGTCAGGCCTACATCTTTGCTAAATGTTAGGGTTCAGTGCCCCCACTCATCAGACCTCCTGTTTTGTGTGGATCAATTCTGTGTAATGACTCACTTTCTAATCCATTATGCACATATCATAATGTTATCCAGTGTTATACAAGGTCCCACATAGATGCTAAATGTGTCACTTCTGCCCACTACACATTATGCATACCTCTCTCTCTCTCTCTCTCTTCTCTTTCTCTCTCTCTCTCTCTGTCTCACCATCTGAAAAATATACACAGCATGCCATTATTACCACTACTACCATATTTGAATAACAACACAAAAGATGCAGTACCATTCCCCACTTTTCTTACATATTCATGTCAATCAGTTGGCAGCAGAGAATGAATAAATTGTGCCAAAACACCTTTCAGCAATTCTTGGAAGTAATTTTTTGCCGAGTTACAAACCTCCAAAACACTCAAATGTATATATACTTTGATATCACACACCATGGAGAAATGCAAAACTCGACAATCATTGTAATGTGTTTTGACACCGTTTCTTTGATATTTCAATAGACTGGTTGCATCCCTTTCCCTATGCCCTGGACCCAACAGCAATAGAAAAATCTGCTGCAGTACAGGTGCATGTCATGCAAACTGATTTTCCATAAAGTCCATCTTTCCAAAATACTATAAACACTACATCTAGCTATCTGTTACGCCAATTACCTAAAGCAATCCTAAGCCCAATCACAGTGGAGGCACCAGTACCCATCACCAGCACCTGCTACAGAATTCTTCACTGGTTTAATATATCTTAGTGTTATGATATGCCTGCAAGGTGCTCCAGTGGCTGGGAGAATATCTAATCTCATCCTGTGTGTTAACAAACACTAAACTACTTACATAACCCCTGCTTTTAGTCTTGCACTTCAATGCTCTACAGTGCGAAAATGGAAAATTCCCCATTCCCTACAGTGTAGCATGATCTTGGAGTTGGTATAATTAAGTAGCAGGGAGTGTGGGGGGTGCAGGGGGCTTGCCCCGTGCTTACACCCTTTAGTTTTTTTTTCCTTTTATTTTCTTTTTTTTTTTAATTTTTATTCATATTCAAAAATGTAAATGTTCGATCGCTAAAGGTCAATCTTTAGTGATTCGAACATTTAAGCGTTCAAATATGTAATATAGATCCGAATTATCACTTGTGACATAGGCAAAAATTCTATTTATATAAAAGCAGTCAAACCATATTGACAGGTTTTCATTTATAATCTTTATACGTCATATATATTGTTATACATCATATAATCTAAGCAACATTATATAAAATATTCAGTGACTGTCTTATCGTAAACTTCATTCCTCCTCCAAAACATTATTCTGCATGTATTGCTCCAACAATTTCCATTTCCTTTTGTTTTATCTGTGTTGGTATATTCACATATTCATTATAGTACAGTTGGTTTAGACTTTAATTACCATTTTCTAGTAATTCTGTGTCATAGATCAAAAACATAATTTCCTTAGTTATACCAATTTATTCACCCAATATTTCTGATAAAGTAGTCTGCAAGGAATTTTTAAACTCTGCCATCTTATTACTCTCCACAAAGATATGTTCCCAATTATTTCTTTCTTCCCCATCACACCTCCAACATTGCATGTTGGGGATTTTTATCAAACCTGAGAAAACTCATTTGAAATTTTTCATTGTTCTAATCACATGGCTTAAATTGGAGAATAAAGGTTTTCTGATGTTAAACTCTCTTTGGAATTCATAATGACTTTGTAATTAGGATAAATTGAAGTTTTTGTTACAGTCCAAGTTTCAACAGAATTATTTGACAAGATATAGTAATGCAGTTCAAAGAGGTCCCTTGATTTGTTTTGAGTCCATATCTATGTCATATGATTGTGTCAATATTTTCATGGAAAATTATTTCATGCTCTAAATTTGGCATTCCTTAACAAGCTAGTTAAATGAAAAATGTTTGTACTAATTCTTTTTGAATCTTCTAGAATTTTCAGTAATCTAATGTTTTGTCAGTCATTTCTGTTCATTCTGTTTATATAATCTTTCAGCTGTCCTTGCAATTTAACATTTTGCTACATTAAGTCTTCCATTGTTTATTACATAATATCACCTGTTACTCCTGCTCTGATTCTTTCCACCTGACAAACAAACAAACAAGCAAACAAACAAAAAAGAGTTTCCTCTATTGTTTTGTGTTTTCTGTTCACAGAATCTATAAATTCTGAACAATTTCAGACTCATTTTCACATTTTTTTCATAATTCTCTGTAGATATGAGGAGGATCCCTGTAATTTTGCTTTGGATGGAAATCTTTCTACACCAGTTTCATCTTGATGCTGATTTTTTTTTTTTGTAGATAAAGACAGATAAACATCTCACGAGTTTTTTTGTTGTTTTCTTTTTAACTGCAGGTTAGTTTATAATGTATCCTTTGACATTGGTGAAACTAATTTATAATACTATTAAGTGGTCAACTCTTGCATAAGAAATCACTAACATCAGCACATGCAGGGGAACAAATCAAATAGTAACTCTGACATGAAATATGTGAAACAGATGTGTCGTTGAATTCATTAAATCTAATGATGTAGAACTTCAACATTGTTATGAGGTCCTAGATGGGAATCTTGATATATATCATCACTGTTTCATAGATCTTCATTAGATGGGGGTTAGTCTGGCAGATGATGCCAACAAATCCTTCAGGTAATCTACAAGAGGATTACCATGACCTGCTTGTTGGCTTAATGTCGGTGCTCACAGCATGGTCAATGTGACAATAATGCTGTTATTCATGAGTGTTTGGGGGGGTTGGTGCAAGTGTGTGTCCATATGAAATGTTGTATCAGAAAATCATACCACACATATTGCACTGGAAAAAAGTAGAGTTAGTAGGCCACACAGTGGAACAAACCTGCACTCATGGTGCAAGAATGAAACAGCCCATCCAGTAGCATATGATACTGGAATATGCCAAGAGAAAGTAAGACGAGGACATATGAAGTCATTATTCTACCAAAAGTAAGCTTATCTGTATGACTGAGCAGAGCAGTGCCTGAGACAAAGAATCCACACAACTGTGTAGCTATAGACTCTAAACTGCCTTAATCTTTAACTTCAGCTTGCAACCAAGCCCTGAGCAGATATAAAACAAATGCATAAAAAAAAAAAAAAAACAAGAAACAATCCAGACATTAAACTATAATGAGGCACACAAATCTAAAACAAAGAGTATAAGAACAGAAAAAGTACTGCAATTTAACCAGCAGCATCAAAATGTGCAAAACAAATTAAGCACAGACATTATTTTGAAAACTTCACCACTAATTCCACTGCTTTCTTGCTAACTGCAAGTAAACTCAAACAGATAACTCTAAAAAGGAATGCTTTAAACCAGCAAGTGCTGGATCTTTCCCAGGCAGTCTGGAAGCAAGCACTTTAAAAAAAAAACAGCTTTATTGAGTAAATATTGTCAAATAAACATAAACTAGAGATATGTACATTTTTCAAAATGAGTGACATAACAAAATGAGAAAATTAAACAAAGATTTTAAACTATATACAATGTCATTTTCCACAAGAATCAGATATTAATAAACAAGTGTATTAAAATAGGAAGATTATAAAAATTGCATTCCTTGTTCAATAAAATCATATAGTTTTTTTCCACATATTAGATGAATTAGTATTCCTAGAAGATCTTTCAGTATTGGTCAAAAGTTACAGATTTCAAGAAGTAAATTTTGGAATTCAATCATTGAGGGTGAAGTATGAGACTTCCAATTTCTTGTAATGATTTTTCTGGCAATGGATAGAATCGACCAAATCAAAGGTTGATTAGATTCTCTGATACAATTAGGAACAGATGTGTTAAATATAACTAGTGATTTAGATAGATACAATTATCTGTAAAAATAGCTTGTAAAAAAGGAATTAACATCTGTCTAAAATTTAGTTAATTCTATACAATCAAACATCATGTGTGCCCAGTCTAAATTAACAACTTTATTACATCTCCAACAATTGGTATCTTTTTGATTACATTTACTTAAAGAAAATGGGGTAATAAAAGACCCATGCAAACACCTCCATGAAAAAAAATTCCATTTAAGTGATGAAGTGGTTACATTTGCTGACTGTAAGATATTTATTTTGCCAGAATCTGTAGGGGGATAATTATTAAGTAAAGTGAAATAGTTCCAATAACTTTCTGAAGGATTATCTAAATCAAATTTGATTGCTTTATATAAATGAGATAAAATATTTTTAGCTGTAGAATTTTGTTGTAAAGCTATTTTCATACATTTAAATAATTTAGGTATTGTATTTTTTTTGTTGATAAAGATATAGAATCAATTTTGTTTCGAACATATTTCCTAGCTTCCTGGAAATCTAACCAAGAAAAAGAATCATATTCATATTGATTTTTTAATATGTTTATAGTTTTCAAATCATTCTTAGTCATCAATTGAAACCAAAATATTAGGCTTTTCTGTTGAGAAAAAAAAAAACATTTTATTATAATCAGATGAAAAGATGACACCTTGTGTGAAAGCTATAGGAAAAAGAAAATATATCCACTCTTTATAAATATTGAATTTATAAATATAATTTCTAAATGATTTTAGAAGAAGAATTATATAATTGGAGTTACATTTTTGAGAGGAATAAGATAAGAAATATTCTTTTAGAAACCAAATAAAGGAGTTACTTAGTATAGTTAACTTCTGAAGTTTGTTGTTATTTATAGAATTGCTAATTAAGATTTCTAGGGTATTTTTCCTGTTTGCCTTATAATTATTATCTATAAGTTGGTAAATAGTTTTGGCAATCGAGGAAACAGAATAGAATTCCAAATTAGGCATAGCTATACCACCTTTTTCCCAGTTTTTCATATGATTAGATAGAGCTATCCTGGGTTTAATCTGGGACAATAAAAATTTGTGTATCAAGGAATTATTTTTTTTAATAATCTGATTAGGAGGAGATAATGAGATGGATTGCATAATATATAAAATTTTAAGTAATAACATCATCTTTATTATTAAAACTTTTTCATCCATGGAAAAATTAATTTTATTCCATTTTTTAATAAGATTTTGTAATGCCAATAAACTCTTATTATAGTTTATTTTAATGATATATTTTATATTTTTTGTAATTATAATACCTAAATAAAGTAGTTCATCAGATTTTGTCAAATATTTACTATAAGCCACTTGTATTTCAAATTTTTTATGACCAATTAATAAGATTTAAGTTTTATCATTGTTGAACAATAAACCAGATTTCTTTTGAAAAAGTTCAATATTACTAAAGAGAGCATGAATAGATGAATCATTATCACCAAGGTTAATAAGAATGTCATCTGCGAGCATTTGTATTTTGGAAGATTTATTGGAATTTAATTTAAATCCTTGAATATTTTCATTATCTCTTATCAAACTGGCCCATGGTTCCATAATAAGGGTAAATAATAAGGGACATAAGGGGCAACCCTGCTTTGTTCCTTTAATAATAGGGATTTTTTGAGAAATATTAGTACCTATTTTAATATATGATTGACTATCTTGATATAATTGAGTGATTAGATTTATAAAGCTCTTTGAAAAGTTTAATTCTTCCAATAATATAAATAAATAGTCCCAATTAACTGAATCAAACACACAATTTCTATCTAAACTAATTAGTGTTATATTATTATTTAAATATTTGACTGATTCTATTAGAGTTAATGTTCTTTTAATGTTATCATAAGTATTTCTATTAATTATGAATCCAGTTTGGTCATCTTCAACTAAGTTCGGTACAATTTTTTTTAATCTGTCTGCAAATATTAACATAAGCATTTTATAATCAATATTTACTAAAGAAATAGTTCTATATGACGAGCACTTAACTGGATCTTTGTTAAGTTTAAGAATAAGAGAGATAAAAGTATACTTCCAAAAGGGGGAATTAACTTATTATTTTGGGATAAATTATGTACTTTATGAAGTAATTTTATAGCATCAGTTGGTAAAAATCTATATATTTCTGGGATGATTCCATCATTTCTTGGGGCTTTATTAAATTTTAAAATTTTAATATGGGTTTGAATGTCTATAAAGGAAATATGTTTAATTATAGAATTAGCTTGTTCATTTGTTAGTCTTTTTTAGTAAATCTATTAATACAATTTTTATTTTTTTGATTAGAATCTATTATATTTGATTGTTGATTAATATTAATAAAAAAACTCTATGAATTCAGCTAGAATGTTTTGCATGTCTGAAACCATCTTTTTCTTTCTAGGGGAACATTTTTCATTTATATGACTCATTTTATTTAATCTTTTGGTTTTGTTAGCTAATAAATTTAATGATTTGGGATTTGCTGAAAATTTTGAAAATGTATATTTCTCTAATATAATCATGTTTTTATGGTTTAGGATTTCAATATATTTATTATTCAAAGAATTTATTTCATTTTTCTTATCCTTATTATTTAGATCTGACTCTTGATTGTCTTTCAATGAATCTAATTTAAGTTGAATATCTAATAACTGTTTATCCCAAATTTTCCTTTTTATATAATATCAGTTAATAATTATCCCATATAAAAAAACTTTTAGGGCATCCCGCACAAACATTTCTAAGAAGTTATTGTTATTATTTAGTTCTATAAATTTTTGTGTCTCCAAAGTTAAGAATTCTTCAAAATCTTTCAGTTTTCTGACATAAGCATGTATTCTTCTTATCTATGTATTGTAATTTGAATTAACTGAAATTTCAAATATTATTGAATTATGATCTGACATTGGGCAAGAAATAACATTGGTGTTGACCAGAGAACCTAATAATTCATTAGAAAATAAGACTCTATCTATTTTTGAATCGGTGTTATGTCTATGAGAGAAAAATATAGTTTGAAGAGTCAGAATCTGCAAAGAAATGAATATCTTTCAGATGATATGATTCTAGAAAATCTTTTAAAGATTTGGCTGAAGCTGTAATCCTTCTTTTATTTAAAGATGTTGATTCTTTATTATACAAAATGCAATTAAAATCCCCCACTGTTATTAAGGACTCCTTGAAATGAGATCCAGGTGTTGTTTTACTGTATTGATACCTATTCCTGGTATCCAATATAAATTCACTAAAGTATAAAATTTCTTATTAAATTCAAGACAAATTTGTGACAAGACAAAACATTCCTTTATTATCTTTATATGTATGTAATCTTTGGGCAAGGTAAAGTATTATTCCACAGAATTGCTACCCCTCTTTTCTTCTGAAGATGTTCTGAACTAATTAAAGTTGAATAAGATTTAGTATCTAATCTAAACATATCTTCTGATTTCAAATGAGTTTCTTGTAAGAAAATTAATTGGGATTTGTGTAATTTAAGATATTCGAATAAACTTCCCCTCTTATTTGAGTTATTTAATCCATTAACATTAGTAGAAATACTCTTTAATGAAGTCATAAAAAGTAAAATTTGTGAAACGGGTGTATTTCAACCAAAAACATATCAAATAGTTAAGTATTAAAGGAATACAAAGGAAAAGTTTAGATTGATTACATAGTAATAATGAAAAATGTGAGTGTATTACTATAGTATTACTCTGTGTTGTGAAGAATGTCAAAAAAATTTGTAATAAACTTTTATAACATAAACTAGTAACATAACCCCCCCATAACCTTCCTAGCATATAATACTCCTAATCCAAGTGACATATAATAACTCAGATTACCCCTCGTCAATCTGATCAGCATCTGTCTAAGAGAAAATTTCCCGAGCATGGTAAATCAGTCTTAGCTTATATAGAAAATCAAAATATCTAATAATTTTAAATTAATAACAAAAACATTATGCAAAAGGCAAATATGATACAGTATATAAAGAAAATCACTTTGTAGTATAGTAGTATTAATTCATTCCTATTAACATAAGTTAATCCTCCTGTTTCAATAACCTTTAAATGAAGAAAACTTCTAACTCCAAAAAGATTTTATACATATATCAAACTTCATTATTCTATTATGTAGTTACTATTTATCCATGAAAAAATGACATTGACTATCCTAGAAGTGAATTTTAGTTCTATTAGTTTCAGTATGAATCTAGATATTGAAGACAAATAACCATAACATATAGTTGATATGATTGCAAATAACAAAAATAGTAAAGCAATTTATAAACAATATCTTTTCATATATAAGTAAGGAATTGATACATTATATATAACTAAATCATAAAAACAAGTAAATTAATATTCTAAAACTCATATTTTCTTAATATGATATTCTAAAGAAATAAAAGAACAAGTTATAATTAATGATCTATTAGTAAAGGTATGGATTATTCTCATTTGTAATAAATAAAACAAATTTATTTACTTTAATTGTATTTATGCATTAATAAAGATTTTGTAATATTAAGTGAGGAATTAATAAAAAATATTTCTAATCAATTGCTCAAAATATAAGGAATAAATTAGTTTTCATCTATAACATAAATATTTTATTGACAGTGTTGCTTAGACCATTTCAAACCACAAATTCAATGTGCTTATCTTTTCTTTATTTATTTTAGTCACAGAATATTGTCTAGATTCTGAATTTATAATCATCATCATTCTATTTAACTATGTTCATCCAGACCCTAGTAATGTTATCAAACCTAATAAGTTGCTGTGATAAAGTATTATTTTGCTGCTTATTAAAATAATTAAACAGACAATTAATTATGTATGCAAACTAGTCACAATAATTGGCACTTAGTATCATTGCACCCACATTTCCTACTACAGAAGCATCTAATTTCAAATCCATTCATCTGTCAACAAAAAATACTGAAACAATCTAGGCAAGAGCATGTCATTAAACTGATATTTTTCTGGGACCTTGAGAATTTCTGCACATATTATATTTGTAATTGTCTTCAAAGTAGTTGTGTATTTTAATGTTAGTGTCTTATTACAAATTTTCCCATGTGAATTTCTTTCCATCACTACAGCAAAGAACCTTAGTCTGTACTACTTTGAGAATAAACAAATTGCACATATCTTCAGAGTAATAATGGGATAACCACTAAGCTGTATTTTTACTGGGAATTGTATTTATTGTGGCACAGAATTGCAGCTCCTATTTATAATTGCTTACTCTTCACCTGTATTTGCATATATAAAAATCACTTCAATATGCCTCCTAAAAACCGTGCCTTTTCAAATGATCAGACTGTAATATTATATTGTGACATTGTCAAAGTAAGAACTACCACCAACCTATGTAAAGAGGTCTAAATAATACTATACCTTTTGGTACCTTTCTGTTAAACCCCCAGCAATCAATGGCTCTGTCTGTGCAAGCAATGAAATGTCTGCCAAATGGTAGGGAGTCAAAACTGAGAGGCAGCACGAGAGCTGAGAATAGCGTCTGGACTCACCACAATTCTTTAACAATAAAGTCCATTAGGAGGAAAAATACCAGCCTGGGAAGCAGGGGGAGCACATTCCTCTAAACAGAACTGTGCCAGTACAAAAAGACCTCCCGCATTTGGGCTCCACAACCCCTGCATTGAACAGAAAAGGAGCAAAAGAATCAGTGCACTGTCTAGACCTGTCTCCATCACATTTAAGGCTATCACACAGTCTGTGAAGCAAAGTACTTTCCCCATGTACAGTTATTCTAGAGATCAATGGCCCACACATGCAAAGCGCAACAGATGTCCCCAAATGCCCAAGCAAGAAATGCGTCCAAAAAGCTTTTCAATAAATACTCTCTATACATCTGTGCTGTACCTCCACCTCTGCACATACCACATGGATCACCAAAAAACAAGCATGGCTGAGTTATCTGCGGTGATTGGCAGCATTCTGAAAAAGGGAGAACAACTCCAAAATCCCAGTCCAGAACCCTGCTGTCAACCCACCCCTTCCAATTTAAACATTCCATTTTATTTATTATTATTAATTTTTTTATAAATATGTGACAAAGCAGCGCCACTCTCTCCAAGATTATAAAGTAAGCTCTTTTAGAGCTATATAGTTTACAAAATTCTAATGCATTCAAATTGCCTTACACTCGCCTGTGTTCCCACTTCTTTGATAACATATAGAAATTACTCTCCTCCAGTTTTGGAATCTGCAGCTGTACCCAAAGCTGAGTGTTTTTGATACATGTATAGCCAAGTTATTTGTAGTTTTGTGTCACATTTTAACTCTAAACCTTAATCCTATTTTTTGTGATGAGAGGTAAAGTCATATATTATGCACAAGATACAAAAAGCAGACCAACGCGAAGTGGTAGGGGTCCAATGGAAAAGCACCACTTTTTCTGTCCAAATACTAAACAATCACAACCCTATGCACTTCAGTATGAAGTAACATCTATTTTCTTATGAGTTATTGACTTCAATAACAAATATCAATATCTAAAGCAGGCTGATGATAGCTCCCCACCACAGAAAAGTCAAAAAGCAAGCTGCTTATGCAGTTATTTCCAAACGTGTTATGATAATACACAAGTAACCAGTAAATTAATTACAGGTTAAAATTATTAAACACAATTTGTTAGCATATGAGTAAATATAACATATCACCCATTAATAGCAACAATGTCTAATCTCTGTTTCTTTTTTATCTTTTTTTTTCTTCCCTTTAAAGCATTCGTGTTCTGAAGCCTCTGACACTTTATTTCCGCTATAGGGATTTATGGTTTCCATGGCAACAATTTAGATGTAACGCAAGGGAGAAAGTCCATATTAAGAGACCAGTCATGAAGTAGGTCTCAAGCTGAAGCTGAATAACTGTAGACTTTTAAAT
Source organism: Protopterus annectens (assembly GCF_019279795.1). Lineage (NCBI taxonomy): Eukaryota > Metazoa > Chordata > Ceratodontiformes > Protopteridae > Protopterus > Protopterus annectens. The sequence goes on from NC_056739.1 coordinate 1,003,688,602, forward strand.
TTTCAGCAGGAAAAAATGAGTAGGAGACACTTTAACTTTAAAGTAACTCGAGCCGCTGAAGTCATTCGCAGGTGGTGCGACAATGGTCTCTGAATGTACAGCAATCACAGAAGCCGCTGTGCAGCTCACAAACCATTTCAAACCACCTCTCTAAACCAGAGGCCAATGCTGTGAAGCATAAAACACCCCAGTTTCAAACTCGGAGAAACAGAGCAACACCACAACCCATCAGCAAAAGACACAAATCAGCCAGAATTAAATTAAAAAAAAAAAAAAAAAGAAAGAAAGAAAAAGCAAACATTCAAAAAGGAGAGGGAAACAACAACAGCAGCAATGTCAACCCCATATGACCAAACAACTCTGTACATTTCCAACAGCAACGTTTGAGCCCACAACATTACCAACAGTAACCCCTTAACAAAAATTCTGTCTGGACATCGTCTATAGCAACATATCATGTTTTATATTAGCTCTGGACACTACCAACAACAAAATTTATGTAAAAAAAAATATATACACAAAAGTCATGTCTATGGAAACTTCTGAAGACAATATAAATTATCTCTATCAATACAATACTAAACTAAATATAAGCACCAAATCATTGAGACGTTATTAAAAAAGATAATTATCCAAAGTTGCAATCTATAAATATAACTGTACTTCAATACAAATGGCAACAAATAGACTACAATAATAACTCAATTTATACAGTAACCTATACCTATCAAAAATAAGAAACAACTACGTTTGCATAATAAGCATAAATAAAACAGTAAAGACTATCATTAATTAGTATAATAAACAGTTATAAAATCTTACCTGTTGTTCTGGTTATCAATTTCCCCGAACTTATGGGTCATTAGTATGTTTATAACAAACAAACTAGACTTCAATTGTGAGTAGAAGCAAATAAGAGCAGTTTTTTTTTTATTTTCTAAGCTTCTTCTTATGCTGATGGGTTTTCCAAGTTTCATTTTCGGCTAATCTCTTCAAGTTAGCATTAGCCCAATCCATTTCTTCTATTTTGTCCAAAAGCTTGCTAGATTTAACAAAAATAAGAGCACTGTCCAGATATTCAAATAATTTAGATGTATCCTGGTAAAATATTTTTAGCCTTGCAGGAAACAACAGGTGAGATTGTATTTGATTTTTTTTAAGTTTTCTTATCAAAGGTAGGAAAACTTTTCTTTTTGCAATTACCACAGGAGAATAGTCATTATCAAAACTAACTAAATTATCTTTTATTTTAACTGGGGATTTTGCCCATGCTGTCTTTAAGACAACTTCCTTATTATGTGAGGAAAGGCATTTTACAATCACAGATCTTGCAGAATTACTTTTTTTATTTTTTGATGAAACCAAAGATCTGTGTGCTCATTCAATACCATATGAAAGCACCTCAGGTCATTCTAGTATTTCAGGTATCCACACAAACAAGAACTTTTCCATACTATCTCCTTATATTTTTTCAGGCAAGCCAAAGATTCTAATTTTATTATGACGTGACCTGTTTTCTAGATGATCTATTTTAGACGAAAGGTGAGTATTTTGCTTTAAAATAAATTAAATATTATGGTCACCTTCCTAGAGCCTAGAATCCATATCATTTAGGGTTGTTTCCATACCTGAGATCTGTTCTTTCTGTTGTTTTAAATCTTCATGTATAATGTTCATTTGTTTAGTACAGCTCTCCTTAAAACTATCTAGTTTCAAGTCCATTTTTATCTATTTTACTAGTTATTTCTTGAATGTTAAGTAACAAAGATTGTAATTCCTTTTTGAAAGTTGTATCCTGGTGAGAAGATTTGTTGAAGCTCATCTTGCTGACTGAAGTAGTTCAGAAGATCTCTGATGTTTTTTGACAGGAAAAAATAAAATAATCAAAAAGATTTTTTCTACTATCTTTGTATAAGGTATAAAGTATCCTATTATTAAAAAATATCCAGATTTCAGATATATATATTTTGAAAATCCTGTCAGAGAAAATTGGAGTAGACAGAGTGGAAGAGAAGTGCTGTTACTCTGAGTGCATCTTGGCCACGCCCCCTGGAAGCAAGTTCTAAAATCTGGATCATGATAACAAAATGCCCAAGTACCAAAGAGCTCAACTTGAGTGGTCAGTACAGCTAGTAGCCTCTGACAGACTGAATGCAGGAGGGGAACTGGCTGGTGCAAACTCTGAGGAGTCCAAAGATATCTGGAACCATGCCACATAGTAAAAGGTATTTTGGTACAAGAAACTATACTTAATTGGCTGGTTGATAGGTAGCAGTACAGACTCCACAGAATCACTATCATATGCTATTACTTACTCTACCCTGTAATAATCTGGGCCACAGAGGTCTGTGCTAGCTGCCTGGTGGTCAATTTTAATGTCAGGAGGCCACAGGTAAAGGCATAGTACAGAGCAAACAAGGAAAAGGCAAGCCCATGCACCGCTCTAGAAAGATAAAGATATTCCTAAGAGGGAAGCATGAAGATCTGATAATGGCTTTGACCTCATCTGAAGTTAAAGCTCATCCGTAAGCCACAGAACTGGCCAACCAAATTCTTTCCCTAGGAAAAAATTTGGCGTTCTGTAGCTTTGCTATTTTAGCGTTCGCTGAATGGGGGATGATATTAGAACATTTAAAGTTTTAAAACTTTGATGTTCTGATATAGACCCGAATTAGATGTATCTGTAACATATCTAAGCACAATTTATTTTATAAGACTCACTGCTCCTACTACTATTGAAATGGTCTGGGTATCCTTCTTCCACATTGCTCTCATTTCTCCCTGCAAATCCTGGTATTTTATGACTTTCTCTCTCTCTCTCTCTCTCTCTGTACATAAGACACCGTAGTCACTGGGTATAGCAATTTCAATGATCAGTGCTTTTCTTTTAATGGACTACTATATCTGGTTTTCTTGCATCTATTTTTTGAACTGCTGGTAATTGGTGATCCCATGCAATATAAACTTGATCATTTTCTGTAATACTTTGTGGCTCATGTTTCCAGTGTTTTCTAGCTACTTGAATATTATAATGCTTGCACAACCTCGATGCAACAGTCTTGCCATGTTATTATGCCATATATGTATGCAGTCCCACAATTGCAGATGAATGCATATAATCAGTTTCAAGGAGACTCATACCTCCTTCAGAATGGGGAATATATAGTGTTGGTATACACTGTTTTCCAATTATTAGTGGACTGGAGTTTCACTGTGGCGACCCCAAACTGAGAAAAGCCGAAAGACAACAACATTTGGTGAGAACGAAGCATCCTTCATGTTTTCTTCTCCAACCTATCCAACCCCGTTTGAGGTCAGTCAGTCACCCCAAAACTGTAAGTTAAGACAGGAAGAGCAATTTGGTTTTTAGCTTTGACTTTGTTCCCAGATGTCAATGCTGTTTTCAGTATTAATTTTAGTATTTTAAATATTCCTTACTAAGTTTTATTTGTATTTGTTCATGTTTTATTGCTGGTGATTCAATTCCTAAATATTTGTACACTTCCTCTTGCTCGATTTCTTTTATATCTGATGTTTTCTTGCCGCTGCAGCTTTCCTGCTTTAAGGTTACTTTTGCACATTAATCAAGATCAAATGATATTCTTATATCATCTTAAAAAGTTTCGACCACTTGCAGTTGTGCTTTATGTTCCTCATGTGATGAACTATACAGTTTTAAATCATCTACAAAAAGAAGATGAGAAGTCTTTACACTTGCTGTTGTTTTCTAGGAGAGAAATTGTAGCCATGACCTAATTTGTTAAGTAGACAGCTTAATGGGTTAAGGGCAAGACAAAAGAGCAGAGATGACAGAGAGTCACCTTGGAATATCCCCCTTTGAATTTTTATCCCTGGAATAATAATTTGTCCTTTATCATGGCTTAACTGCAAAGTGGTTTGCCACAGTTTCATGGTTTCTGTAATGTAATTGATCAGTGTGGGGTGTATCTTATACATTTTTAAGCACTCTTTTATCCATGAATGTGGGATACTATCAAATACTTTTTTGTAGTCTAGCCATGCCATACTTAGATTCTTCCCCTTTTTACAGTTCTCCATTATGACTTTAACAGCAAATGATACTTTGTTCCATATTATTTTCTTTTATTACCCTTTACTACCACGATTGAATTTTTTTTTCTAAATAATCATAAATTCTGTCTGTATTGGTCTTTAATTTTTGGATAGCTTGCAGGTTCATTTTTAAGAAGGATTATTGCTTTTCCAGTTGTTAACCAGGCTGGTGTCTGTTTGGGGTGTGCATATAAATAGTTCTTACTCATGGCTAAATCTTCATGTAAATATGTTAATACTTTTAGCTAGACATTAGATACTACATCTGAGCCTGCAGTTTTCCAATTAGGAGCATTTCTTAACTTTGTTTCAGTCTATCTGGCCATTAATTCATTCTATTTCATATCCTATACATCTGAATTTCTTATTCTTTCTTTTACTTCTTCTATCCATTTAGCATCTCTGTTTTGTTCTGCAAGATTTTCATAGCTATTTCTCAAAAATGTATCTCTTTCTTCTTTTTTGGGTAGTGTTTCAATTCATTTAGCCTTGTTTCCCAATTCTCTATACAATCTTTTTGGGTCATCAATAAATTGATTATTTTGTACTTTTCCTTTATATTTATCTGCATATTTTCTAAATTTTTCTGCTTATGCTGATATTTTGAGTTTATTATTTGCAATAGCTCATGACAGAGACTGATCTCTTCTGATACTGTGCATTGCTTTTATCACATCTATCTTTCTGAGAATTTCTGTTGATTTGTTCTCTGTTCTATCCTCTTCTAACAGTGACACCTCTTGTCTTAATTGTTTTATAGTTTTCTCTATTTGATACTTCCATGAAGGTATTTAAATTTCTCTCCTTCCTTTCTCTTACTGCCCCGTGTTTTTGTGGTAATACTTTATCTGTTATTAATTTAGCTGCACAGTGATATATCCTATTTACTTCTGTTATATCCCATTTATCTCTATGAACAGTCTTAATTACTGTGTTTATTTGTTTTATCAGACTTCTAACTTTTGGGGTTTTATTGATTTTTTGTAGTCCATTTTTTTCATTGATCTTAATATGTCTCTCTGTCTCTAATAAATCAAATAGCTCTTCTCTTAGATAATTTTCCTCTAAACTCAAGAAACATTCTTTGTTCTCCATTTCCTACAGGAATTCTATAGAGAGTTCCATAGCATCTTCCTATGCCATATTCTCTTCAGTTTTATCCTGAGTCATCCATTGTTCTTTCATATGGAAACTCACCGGCCTATCACTCCACAAAATTGACTGTGTCAGAGTTGCCACAGTTTCCTGTTCATTCCCTTACTGTGCAACTACAGCTGAACTTTTGTCCTTGTTTCCTATGGAAGGCTCCAAAGTATCTTCATATGGCAAATAATCAAATGTTTCCCACTCCACTGGTTTCTCCTTAATTTGGGGATCTATTGCTCTATCCAACTGTGATTTTCTACACTAAATCCTTCACTTCGCAGGTAATCCATAACATCAGTTTCTAGTTGTTTAACTTCTCCATTGCTAATCCTCTTTTCTACTTTATTCCTCTTTATTTTCTTATTTTTTGTACTGTAAAGTTTTACATATCTGGATTGCTTTCCCTTTATTTCTCTTCAAATATCTTTGGTGCTGCTGTATCTGTTTCTATACGGATGTGATAATGTTAAGCTACTGATGAAATTAAATAGTATGAAATACGTTAAGGAGAAATATAGAAGAAAGGAAAACTAGAGGCTTGGTTTGGCGAGATCTAGTTATATCAACCGAATGAAGTTGGTTTTATCAAATTAGATTTCAATCCTCTATGAGCAATGTAGCTACCAATCATCAAGGCCATCATTATATAAAAAAGTCATTGAAACAGCCACTGGGAAATAATTCTCTTAGCTTCCACTGGAATGTGGTTATGCTCACATGCCTTTGCTCTCTCCTTAATCCTTTTCACACTCTATAATAGCAACAGAAGTAGTTGTTTCTCAGTCTAGCAGCAACTCTGCAGTCTCAGCTGGCAGGTTCCATTAATTTTTAATTAATTTAATTTTAATTATTACTCCCAACACTCCTGTACAGCTGCCACATATTCACAAACCTAAATTATACACTTATTTCCAAGCTTGAAACGAACTATAATAAGATCACCAGATTTGCAGCTAACCAAACCTACAAGTCACACCACTGCTTAGCACTACATCAGCTAGACTGGCTAGAATTCCCTCAGCTGCTCCAACTATACCAACTACAAATCATCCACTCTATCCTCTATCTACCCTCCTTCTGCCACAGCCTCTCCACTATAATATCCAAATATTCCCATGCTAGGTCACCACACAGCTCAAATCAAGAATTATTAGACATTTACAAACCCAAAACCAAAATAGGCTGCCTTCTCTATAACTATAACACAGCTACATCCTGGAACCAACTCCCCTTGTAAATAAAATCCCTCCAGCATAACAAAAGTTTCAAATTAGCCACAAGGAAATACCTAAAAACAAAGTGGTCTTGCCACTGTCGCCAACCACCCTGAAACCACCATCCTTTCACCTATTTCGCCACTTCACTCTTAATGTATCTTTAACTCTATTCCCCTGCCTCTTCTTCCTCTTCCCTTCCTCTATCTCCAACCACTCTTAATTCTTACAGTCTCAAAACAACCTACCTGTCTAGTCTGTCTCCTATACTCAACCTCCCCTACATCTCCTATGAGCCATTTTTACTTTCCTTTCTTGTTTCCAAACTCCTATACAACTAGATCCTACCCATTTTAAATAAGCATCTGCCTAACTATTAACTCATTTTGCTCTAAGCAGCTTAAATAATATTGTAACTAGTCACATTTTCTTCTGCTAATTGTTTAAAACCTTGTTTGTAGCAACTCACATACTTGTCTGCCAATTGTTAATACTCTGTATAACTGAATTGCCTGAGGAGCTTTTTTTCTCTCCAGGTCTCTGCTTGGAAGATCCTATAGCTGATTATTACTACTATGTTACTAAAATTTAATAAATTGTTTTCTAGTCCTAAGGAGCTTTTCTCCCCGGGTATCTACTGAAAATGAGCCAAATTCTCAGACAGACTAACCCGATTAACAAATGTAAAATAAATAAAAATAAATAAAATAAATAAATTTATCTTGTTTCTCCTGTAACCACAAACAGGTCTCTCAGCATGCAGCTGGACAACCAGATTAAACCTTCTCTATTGTTGTATAGCTTCTGTCATAACCTGATTTTTTTTCAATTTTCTTTGCTACTTCTCTTTTAACTCCACACAGTGTGCCGATCCTTCACTCTTCAACCGAAGTACTGACTCCAAAGCTAGCACCTTACTGTATCATTCTCATTAGAAGACTGTGGCAGATTATTTAAGTACCTTTGCATGGGCTTGTGATTCATATTTTTTCAGCCTCTCACAGGAGGAGTCCTGTGTCCACATCATCTTATTTCTATGACACTTCTGATGCATTGAGCTCATTTCCATACCCACACTATCCATGCCACAAAAAGATGCCTTGCCCCTGCACAATAAGGTCAGCATACCTCATCCAGCTATTTTACATTTCACCATTACCTGCATTTTACATTTAATATCTTCTGGTCTATCATCCTCCTACTCTAGTCAGCTCTAGTCACTCGGACATTTTTTTCTTTGTTCCTTTCCATGCATGGTATTTATGAGTTTGAGTGGCATAAAGGGCATGTCTGTAGTTAGACCACTGCTTTTGGCTAAATACCACCCAAACATAATGTTGTCAAATAGAGAGTGATGACAAAGTAGAAAAATAGTTTGCAAACCATATTTGTCTTTTGCAGTACACACAATATGTTAAAAATGATAAATTAAAATCAGACCACTACAAATATGACACATTTATTACTAGTTTTAGAAATATTAAATGTGCTGTCAATCAAATGCTATGTCTTGTTTACAGATGTATGATATGTGTCTCTGCTGTCTATATTAATAATGAGAAAGACCTGCAGGGGTTCTGGCACATTTGTACATCATGCCTCTTTGTGATTAGAAGTCACAGCATGATCTATTCATTCTTTACCCTTGGTACTTCAGTATAACTTTCTGCCAGCGATTTAAAGTTAACTGATGTTTTTTTCAACTTCTTCTTCAATAAAAGCATTAAAACTATTTTTAGGCAAATGATTACAGTTGCATGACAGTGATAAATTCAGTCAATAACAAGAAAATATTGAAAACTCAGCCAAGCTGTTCACAATAACATGGCACATTCAAAAATCTGTCTCCAGGAAAAATTAAAACTTGAACCAATTATAATATCATAGTAATGTAAGTGATTTCCAGGCAATAATATATAGTGTTATAATATATAATATTATAATAATATATATTATAATATATTTATAGTTTAGGCAATAATGTATAGTTTGGCATAGTATCCGAGAAAATTAAGGCTATGAGATGCTAATTAGTTTGTCATGTGGATATAGGTTTGATTCTGTCTGTGTTCTCTTCTTCAAATATTTTTTTTTTATTTTCCAAATAATATAATGTTTAACAATACAATCATCAATGAAACAAGCATTATAAACCTTTATATACACTATGTACAATTGACCTGAACAAAAGAAGGAAAACAAATTAATAAAAAATATGAAATTAGTAACAAAAATGTATAATAGAATACTATATAAGCAAGTTATTCTTTCCTGGAAAGAGGCAACGATACCTAGTTTGCGCAGCAGGTAATGAATGAAGATCAAACCGAAATATATATATCATAATGCAGGCAGATGCCACAAGGTTAGACGAGCAGACTTCAGCATTGATGTGCACACATTTCTATATCTAATGCTAATCCAGGATTGTACCTACAGATATTAAAGCAACACTCACCTTAGAGACACTCACCTGTTTATCATCTAACAGTGCTAGCAGAAATGCTGTCCATCACACCCTGAGAACCATTTTGCTCACAGATCTGTTTTCATCATTACTTTCTTCACGTTTTTCATAGTTGTTTCTAACTTTGGCCTTCTCGTGACTGGTGCTTTATAGCTAACCAATTCTGAGTATGAAGTAACAAATACTGCCTCATTTAGAAGATAAAGAAAAAAAAAATCATTCATTCAGATCACTCGAATCTCTTAGTTTTTTTCCCACATCTGGAACTCTTTTAGTAAAATCAGTCAAAAATGAGCAAACAAACTTGTAAAAATGTGTAGAAACAGGAAACCTGATGTCCAGATAGTCAATACTAACCACAGGAAAGTCAAGTTCTTTCTTCTTTAAGTATTTTATTTTTCAAAGCTTCCTCAGAAGAAGACAAGTAAAACAGCTAAACTGGTCTGTTCAAGTTAACTTTAGTAAAATCAATATCCTCCTTGCAAAAATAACTTGCTTTAAATGTGGCCTGTTTCTAACTTCGGACACAATTCTGTTTGTCAAATATCACATGTTAAAATTGTTTGGTTCTCATGCATTCTGTTTTATAAAGCAGTTTCTTTATTGTGTGTGACCCATCTCATTTCAGCAGTTCTTGTATAAATGTCACTGACATGTAAATCTCAGTCTCTTTTTATGTCCATGGGTTGTTCTTAATGAATGGTTGATTTGCCATGTTTTTCTTTTTTTTTATCCACCAAAACAGTTTCTGTATGTCTATCCTGTGTATTTTTTAAATTGTAATCTACATGTTTTCTGGCAATTTCACCAGAAAGGCTGTTTCAAATATTTACTTCACTTTTTGTGAAATAATGAATCCTAATGTTCTCCTTGAGTTAATTATAATACATGGTCTAATTTTGTACTTCCATTCACATAACTCATTTTTTAATATGGTGCTCATTCAGAATCTGAATGAAGTTCCTTAAAGTTGATAAACTTTTAAATCTTACACATAGTGCATTTCTTGTTTAGAGCTATACATTAAAGTATTCTAAATTCCCATTATAAGGCCTCTAGTGCAGAACTTATTCTATTTAAGTTGCGCCACTGATGCCCTCCTCTCCAAAAAAGAAGCTTAGACTTTTTTTAGTACAGCCTCAAAACACTTCTTAATAAATGTGGCACTGGAGGTCGCACACACATTATCAATAGCATGCTATAAAAGCTAATAGTTGGGCAATTGTCTTACATTTTCATTAATAAGGTTAAGATACCCCATCAGTCCAATTTTATATACAAAAAGATAATGGAAAGGCATTCATTACATTTCACCAGCAATTGCCCAGTACCTGTTAAAAGGAGTATGACTAAAAATTAGTTTGCTAGCTTAAGTAAGAGCAGTAAAGATAATTTCACACTTCACATTCTCACTCGTCATATGGTACAATACTTTTCAGCTTCAGGTTATCCACCTGAAATTATTGAGATGGTGTTTTCCCAAGCTGAATTGGACAGAGTGTTTTCAATGTTTTGGTAATACTACAGGTGGCACAGGTCTGATGACTGGACTAATGGCAGATTTGGTGCAGCCTTTATCACTTGTTGTGTAAACATGCATAATCATTTGAGACTTTCTAAAAAAAATATGTGAATCTCTTAATTATTGACCCCCCCCCCTTTTTTTCACTGATTTAGCAGATCAGAAGAATCTAATAGTTTATAGATGAGGTGGAATAATTAAAGCATTCCTTGTGCTCTTTTTCCTTGTTGGTGATGTCAGATATATGATTTTTTTTTGTATTTATTTAAAAACACCTATATCTTCAGACTTCCTTGCATGGGGATATTGTTTACTTTCATCTCTCATTGTACTTGCAGAATCACTTAAATGGTTTACTTAGCACATCACTGTTCTTACTTTCAAAATTGGAAAGATAGAAACAGTTCTTTCATTGTGTATTAAAGAACATGTTTATGATATTAGGAAAAGTAATACAAGAAATACTCTAGTTAAAAATATATTATAAACAGGAGCGGAACATTATTTTAAACATATTGATATTGCAATGTAGACCATGATGGAGACAATGAGTTAATATTTATAGAATTTAAGTAACAGAATGTGGTTCTTTACAATCCATTCTAAAATGTAAAGAAGTAGAGCTTCTTAATTATTTACAGTTTAAGTTTTTATTGTTCTGGTCCCCTTCATTACCCCTTCGTGACCATTTATCGCATTATACCATCAACCAAATAAACAGCTTCCTCCACTTACTTATGTACTTATCAAGCAGCGTAACTGCTCACTTTCATTACCATTTATCGCATTATACCATCAACCAAATAAACAACTTCCTCCACTTACTTATGTACTTATCAAGCAGCGTAACTGCTCACTTTCATTACCATTTATCGCATTATACCATCAACCAAATAAACAACTTCCTCCACTTACTTATGTACTTATCAAGCAGCGTAACTGCTCACTTTCATTACCATTTAGCACATTATACCATCAACCAAATAAACAGCTTCCTCCACTTACTTATGTACTTATGAAGCAGCGTAACTGCTCACTTTCATTACCATTTATTGCATTATACCATCAACCAAATAAACAGCTTCCTCCACTTACTTATGTACTTATCAAGCAGTGTAACTGCTCACTTTCATTACCATTTAGCGCATTATACCATCAACCAAATAAACAGCTTCCTCCACTTACTTATGTACTTATCAAGCAGTGTAACTGCTCACTTTTCTTTCCCAACTTATTGAACTGACCATCCAACACCAGAGGGGGATCAGAAGAGGGCAAGTCTGCCCCTCTTCTCCACCCTATCCAAACTAAACATAACCACATCACCACTAATAAAAAAGGGAAGGGTGGGTGGGTAGCAAATTCATGCCAAAATGTGACTCCTACTCGAGTTACACTTGCCTAACATCCTTTAAACCCTTCCCTATCCCTACCTAAATTCCTCACAAACCTCATCCATTCCTACTTAACCCTATCCTCCCAATTCCTGCTACTCTATTTATCTACCCCCCCCCCTTTGAAGATGTCCCTGGACAAATTGGTCTGTTCCAAACCTCATTTGTCCTGGTCCCTTTCAAGAAACACATCACACTGAATGACATTTGACAACCTTTATTAAATTTCCATAAACATAAATGTTAACAAATATTCATTCATTTCAACCAAACATGATACAGGTGAAACAACATTCATGTAACATTATCATAGGACAATGCAAACCTGCTCATCCTGATCAGTAAGCAGCATCCATACCTCCACTCACTTACGAAGCAGCGTACCTGCTCACTTCCATTACCATTTATTGCATTATATCATCAACCAAATAAGCAACTTCCTCTGCTTGCTTATGTACTTATCAAGCAGCATAACCACTCACTTTCCTTGACCAACTTATTGAATTGACCATCCGACACCAGAGGGGGAATGGAAGAGGGCAAGCCTGCCCCTCTTCTCTGCCCACCAGCCTGACCAGGCTGTTCCCCCTCTCTCAACCAAACTTCCATCATCTAGCCACCATTAGGGGATAAGGCCAAACATCATTTGGTGTACAATAATTACCAGGACATTACCAGCCCCTGGCAATTACCTAATGATCACCAGGGCATGACCTGCCACTGGACCAGGAAAACTCAACTCCTAACCACCAAAACTAAATAAAAGCAATTGCATACCACCTTTCCCATTGCAACCCTTTTTTGTATACCCAATGACATGTAGAAACAACCTGAAAACTTTCAGATACTATTTAACAACTGCCTTGCTAACACCAACTACCCATTATAAACAGTTAGGCACCTAAACCCCATGATAGCTTTAGCAATCTGACCCCTCTTAGTTCTATCAGTACCCTTGAATACCACCAGCAATATAACAAACTTGAAAATGCCCTATGCCACCTGGCCAAAACAAGTTTAGTGGCATGCCAGCTCCGTCCAGAATGTAGAAAATAAATCATACCCTTTCTCTCCTTCAAGTACAGTAAATCAAAGCCACACTTCCCATGCAAGGACACCCCATCTAGCTCACCACCTGAACTCACTTACTCAATGCAACCCACTAATCCCCTATCCCTGAAGGCTGCAACCCTACCCGAGACAATCCAAGCAAAACCCCAGCTACCAATAATGTAGTGTAAATTCACTCCTGATGCTCCCCACCCAAAACAAGCAAAACAAACCATTACATTGTAACTATATGGGAAGAAAATATAACAATTCCATATGTGGCTGCCTTGCTGGAAGACCATGACCTCTTTTCACACCACTCCATCAACCAACATCAACCTCAACTCCCTTTCTCGCCTGTCAAAGCCACCTTCCTTCAACTTACCAAGTAATGCCAAGTCAGCCTGTCTCCATTTGCAACCTCCGATGGATCTGTAAAAGAAAAAAACTGTAAATACTTCATTCACACATAATCACAAGTTCTTAATGACAGCATGCACCACCACTGGCATATCTCCTTCATCAACTGCTTAAAATGCATTTACTACCGCATACAAAACACCAATGAAACTTAAGGTGTGTTAACAAAACTACCAGTAAGATTTCCTCCACACCTCACAGATTCACAATAAAACTAATACCCATGGGAAAAAAACAAAACAAATGATTGCATGAAAAGGTCTATTCTATAAATAATATATCACTCTTTTCCCAACCAAGTAGTTCACAACAACATTGTTAACCATAGTTAAGGCAAAGAAAAAAACATCCATAGTTGTGCTATTATAGCCCATTACCAAACGTGAAGTGTAAATTCCCCCCCACAGCTCTACCTATATTCCTTTTGGACATGGGCAACAATCACCTATGTCCCACTTAAATAAGAGCGACATGCAGTGCAATCTGGATTAAGAAATCTTACTTACCTGAAGCTGTCTAGTTCATCAAAGCCTTAGAGCCATTAACCTAGTAACTACCCCCGCTCCTGAAATTGGTGCCACTCCTCCCACCAGTAAGAACCAAAAAACTACCCCTAAGCAAATATCAAACCCTGCTATTACTTGCCCTCAACATACCTTATCCTCCCTTGTCCTTACTCTACCCAGCTGCACCAACCTTGAAATGCCTTAATGAGTACAAAACAAACACTTGTTAACATACCATCTACCAGACATCAACCCAGCATCCCCCAGCAGAATACCTTATCTCCATATACAAGTGCATAATAACCATAAATAAAATGAATATAGATAAACTGACTTTTAAGGGCCCTAGCACCAGTAACCTAGTGACTTCCTATGCCTTTAATTACTGCCTCTTTCAAACATATACTTTTTATTTCCTACCCCATCCCCTCTCTGTTGTATGGAGCCCTTCTCCTTACCAACCTTCAATCCTCCAAAAGACCAAGACAAACTGTAGAAAAACAGATAACGAAGTAGGCAGCCAACAATACCATAGATCCAGATAAAAGGAAAACTCTTCTTTATTCAATTAAACGCTTTCGTCAGACTCCACTGACTTCATCAGAATACAAATACAAAGTGCAAAACACTGCTTAAATAACCCACCCCACCCTACAAATTAGTTACATCATTTCCCCAGGAAATTAACAATTGATGACATGACAAGGTTAAACACATTTTAAAGGAACCACAACACAACACCACTCATTGTTAGTTGGTAATCACTCATAACAAATACAAAGACTTCAGTTTCAGTAGAGCCATTATACTGACCCTGTCATTAAGCCCAGTTTTTTTACTGGCATTCGGTCCACCCCTTGAACCCAGGTCAGCATGATCAATGGCACAAAACTTAAACTTGTGCAAAGGGAACATCTCTATATGCTTGTACAATACATTTTTGTTGTTTTTCTGTCTAATTTCATAGCCATGTTCATAAACCCGTTGCTTGAGGGCCCTCTTAGTTTTACACACATACAATTCATTACGAGTCACACAAAGCAACATACACTACCCCTTTTGAAAAACAGCAATACCTTTTCTTTGCGTAAATAAACCCATAGTTCTTAATAAAGACCTCCCATCTGTCCACAATAGACGGGCAGTGAGAACACCTACCACATTTAAAGCAACCCCCATTTTTTAAAGACCTCGAGTTCCTTTCCAAAAGACCCTTAAAGCAGGTGTATTTTTTATAAACCACAACTGGTTTATCACCAAGGACCCCAACACTCTCGTCATCTATAACAAACATTTCCCAAAATTTCACAATTATTTTCCTGATGTCACAGAAATCAAGTGTATAAGGTATAGTTAAGGCCCTAGAGTACCTATCGTGGTCTAAACGAGGGGTCCCAACAGACTCAGTGTTGCCATATAGCAATTTAATAATGTACCCAGTGTGCCTTTTGTGTTTAACTTCGTTCTCAATAATATTAACAAAACGGGAGGGGGGGTACCCTCTTTTTACTAACAGGCCTTTTAGTGTCTCACATTCTTTTTGAAAAATTATCATCCTCTGAGACCATCCTGGCAACCCTGACATACTGGCCTTTAACCAGGGCCTTTTTCTGGTGTTCAGGCTGCCAGCTTTCAAAGTGCAATAGTGCATTAGAATACGTAGGTTTCCTATATAACAGAGAAATAAACATCTATTTAGAATAGTCCTTTTTGATAGTAGCGTCTAAAAATTTCAGGCTATCTTTATCCTTAGTCATAGTAAATTTAAGGAAATCAGTGGTCGCATTGATGTAAACAACAAACTCTTCCAGTTTAGCCTCACTACCCTTCCACAGGATAACTATATCATCTAGGTAGCATCCGTACAAGACCCAGTAACTTTTATACTCTGAGTTCCTAAGGAATTCATCTTCCCAGTAGACCAATACTATATTTGCAAATGCTGGGGTACAACAAGCACCCATAGCAACCCTCTGTCTTTGTTTGAAAATATGACCATCAAAACTAAGGTAGTTGTTATCCAAAATCAATTGCATACATGTCCTCAGGGTCAGTATTGTCCCATGATCCCAGTCAGTATTGAAACATAAATATTCATAAAACCATTCAAGGCCTTCTTTGTGAGGTATCACAGTAAAAAGGTCCCTGATGTCTAAAGTGACCATAATAAGCCCATCATCATACATATCTGGTTTGATTTTTTGCAAGGAAGTCCCGAGAGTCTCTAAAAACCCACTTCCTACCATTCAAAACGTTTTTAACTTTCTCTTCAATATATTTGGCTATGCCAAAAGTTTTGGAGGCCTTAGCATGAACAATTGGTCATAGAGGTGGGCTACAGGCAGATTTATGTATTTTTGGGATCCCGAAAATAGTCGGGATCCTAGGGGACCTCTGCTCTAAAAGACTATGAATATCTAAACTGATTTGTCCATTAAGTAACAATTCATCCGAGGTAAGGTCAATATTTCTGTAAGATATATTAATTTCATTCACAGAGGTCTCAACATATGTATCACTATATATCAAATCAAATATTTTACTATCATAGTCAGAAGTGTTCATAATAACGAGTCCCCCACCCTTGTCAGGTTTTATTAACCTAATCTCCGGGTTACTAATAACATCTTGAAGAAGTGACCATTCCTGGTGGTTTAAGTTATTGACCACAGTTTGTTTCTGGTGTATGAGAAATGGAAAAGAAATTAAGATCTGAATTATTTAAGAATAATATTACCCATAACCTTACGAAGGAAGAGAATACCTTACTAAGAGAGTTAAGAGATGATATGTCATTAAGAGTTATGAAACCAGATAAAGGGGGCGGATCTGTAATTATGGATCATATAACATATGAAGCTAAAATGATGGATACTCTGGAAAATTTAGATAGATATGTTAGAGCTTCTATTAATGAAATCAACATTGGAAATAGAAAAATATATTTAGTTTTGAATGATTTATTGTTGGAAGGCTCAATAGATTTACCAACTTACAAGTATTTACATCTAGAAAAACCGAAAGTGCCTACCATTTTTGGTGTGCCAAAAATACACAAAAATGTTGAAAATCCCCCAATGAGACCTATAGTAGCCTCTGAAGGCTCAGTAACTGCACCCTTGGCTAAGTGGCTGGATTTCAAATTAAAGGGCTTAGCTCTGGAAGGGCAAGGAGTGGTTAAGGATTCTTGGGACTTGTTACGGAATCTAACATCTGAAGTCTATGATCAGAATATTATTTTTATTACTATTGATATTGTTGATCTATTTTCATCAATACCAAATGAAGAGGGCATGAAATGGTATGAAGAAGCATTGTTAAAATATGGTAAATATAGTAGTAATGATTTTTATCTTATCTTAACTTTAATGGAATTAGTTTTAAGTAATAATACATACATTATGAAGGGGAGTTTTTCAAGCAAACTCAGGGAGTAGCTATGGGAGCAAGATGTGCCCCAACTTATGTTAACATTATCTTGTCCGCATGGGAAGAAAGATACATTATTAATTCGAAATATAACCATTACTGGAAGTTTTATAAGCGCTTTTTGGATGATATGTGCTTTCTATGGGTAGGTTCAGAGTTGGAGTTTTCCGAGTTCTTTGAATATATCTCAGAGTCCACTGATTTTTTGGATTTTACATACAAAATTGATACGAATATTCTAAATTATCTGGACATCTCCATTGGAAAGGGCGATGAAGGCTTCTTTTCAAAAATCTATAGAAAGGAAACCTTCTCGAATTCCTATTTGGCTTTCAATAGTACTCACCCCTACCATCAGAAGAAAGGCATTGTGAAGGGGCAGTACGTAAGGGGAAGTCGTATGACTTCAAGAGAGAGTGATTTTGATGACGAGTGTAAAAAGCTGCGTGAAATGTTTATTGTTAGGGGTTACCCTATTTTCCTTGTGGAATCCATAGAGAAGGAGGTTAGGGCAGGTAGGCAGGATAAATTTAAACCCATCCTGGGGGTCAAGGTAGGATTGAACGAGACAAAATCGAAAGTAGACAAATATGAAGGAGAAAGTAATTTTGTAGTGGACTTTAATGGGGACGCTGTCAAAATAAGAACAATTTTGGAAGATGAATGGAATAGGTTTGGGGAAATTTTGGACCTGGAAGGAATTTTTGAGACACCTTTGAAATGTACTTACCATAAGGGGAAAAGTTTAAAGACCATTTTGAAGGGTAAAAACGAGTGGAACAAATTTAGAGATGGTAAAGTTGGCACTTTCAAATGTGGGCGATGTTCCCAGTGCCCATATATATGTACAAAGGAGACTATCCTTATTAGTTGCAGAGATAGATTGATCCAGAGTAGATATTTCGCGAACTGCGACACTACCGGAATAGTATACTTAGCATTGTGCAATCATTGTGATGCATTTTATGTGGGTAAATCCGAAAGGAAGTTGAAAAATAGAATATACGAACATAACTATGAGATTAGGACTAAATGCATTAGCATGCCCTGTATAAGCACAAAAAAAGTTGTCAGGAAGCTAAGTTTAGTTTTTTTATTTTGGAAGTGGTAGAAAAGAACATAAGGGGCGGTTTATGGGAAACGTCTATAGAATACAAGGAATTATTGTGGCAACTATCATTGGAAGCCAATAAGTTCCCAGGTTTGAATGATGCAGTTTCCCTTGCTCCAGTCCTAAAGCTGAGAGCAGCAAAACTTTAGTCCTTTTTTACTTTTGATTTAGGCTCTGAAAAAATATTTGGCCCCCTTAGTTTGCTTTGAATTGTACATAACACAAAATACAAAAATATAAATGAATGGAGGGATTATTCTGTTTGGTCTGTGGAATAAATTCTTTTCCTAACACCAGAGGGTGCTATTGCCCACATAGAACTTTCAGTCATATCCTTAAATGGTTTTTAAAAGTATTTTATATTGTTATTAAAATGAATGTAGTATGGATGAAAATGTTTTTATAGGAAGGTATTTATATGATATATTTGTATCTTTTGAAGTATTAATTTTTTAACAGTTAATGGTTATTTAATGTATTTTATGAAGTATTTTTAAAGTTTAATGAATTAAAACATTTAATTGAATTATTAATTAATTATTAGATAATTGATTGCGAAGGTATATATTACTGTGTATTTACTAGGTATGCATTCAGTTTTCTTCATCTGAGGAAGTCACTTGAAACGAAAACGCAGGATATATTTTTGTACAGCGTTAATGTGTTTGGAGGAATACGAGTCTCTGTGGAATAAAGTGTATTACGTATTATCAAGGAGTCAAGCTTTCTTCTACAATTGCTCCTTTGTAATTGTGTTGGTTGGACTGTTAGAGCAATTGTTTTCCATTTTTTGACTTTATTTTGTATGAGAAGTTCCCTAATTTCATTTTCACCCAAAGCTTCAAAAATTGTAGTAAGAGGGTGCACCGGTGGAAAAAATTTACTGGGCCTGTGAGGTAAGTGCAAAACCACTTTTTGGTTGTTTTTGTTCTTGAAATACAAAGTCAAATTAAGCTTCCAACAAAAAAGTTTTAACTTTAAGATAGTGTCAACCAAGTTAGCATTCCTAGCTGGAACAAAGTTCAAACCTTTTGAAAATAAATTAGCCCAATTAAAATCAACATGATCATGGCTAGAGTTATAAATTGTAAAATCGCCATCCAAGTTTTTGACCATTGAAACAACATTGGCCATTTCAGTCTTCTGTTCTGAGCTCCCCTCATCCCCCTCCACTGATTTTGATAGTTGTTCTGCCCGTACCCGAAATTGCCAGGCCCCATCTCCCTCTGGTTCCGAATTCTCTCAGATCTCCTTACTTGTGGAGGTTCTAAAAGGACATCCCTATTCAGGTAATCATCCACCTCCAAAGTCTCCTCATGAGCTTCATCATATTCCACAGGGACTCTATCAAAATAACGGGTTTGTTGCCCTTCTGGGGGGGTCGGGGTATGCTCTGCTAGCATCGTAGTTCCATTTATCTCTTAACAGCTTACGCTGTTTTCTACCTCTTAAATCAGTCACCCCCTTGTCAACAATCTTAAAAACATTAAAAAGATAATTTTTGACACTCTCATATAACATGCCATTCTTAATACTAACTTCAACTTTGTCAATATCTCTTAAAAGCATAGACATTTTCCTATTATTGTCACTAATAAGTATTTTTAACAGTTCACAACCTTGCCTGTTGAAAAAAGAAGTAGTAGAAAAAGAACCTTCAATCCTTCCTAAAGTCAAAACTGTCATCCTGCTACAATAAAATCTCTAAGTTTGCTACTGGGAGCAAATCGTCCTCCCAACAATATGATGCACTCCACTCCTTGAACTGGCCAGAACTCCCCCAATATCTCTCTTACATTCAATTGTTAACTGCTCACAAACTTTTTCAAACCCTCTAACTGCCCTTCCCACTCCTCTATACTCACCTTGCATTATCCTGATAGACTACTCAGGTCCAGTAAATAGAACCTCCTTAAAGAGTACAAACCCTTATGCGCACATGGGCAATTTATCTAGTCTTTCTCCCTTGCTCTCCTATGGAATTCACTCCCCCCACATTCGAATCACCCAAAACCACCCTACCTTCAAGACCATGCTCCATTCCCATCTCACTTCTCACTGGGAATGTTCATGCTTTCACCCCACCTGACTCCCTCTATATCATTTCTGCTCCTCCATCCTTTTTTTTCTCTCCTCAAAACTCAACCTAGTGACTCCCTTCATTTCATTTTCACTCTCTTTCCCTTTTTCCTTTCTCATAACTCACCCTATTCATAGGTTCATAGGTTGATACTAGGCTATCTGCCCGAGGGCATTTATAAGCCTAGCCAGGGCATGTCAGCTTTCACCGCCCCATTGATTATTTAACTGAGCCTCTGTCAAGAAGAGCCAATGAAGTGATCCCAGGGGTGTATTTTCTGTTACCCATCCACTTGTCAAGGTTTCTCTTGAAGAGTGTTAGTGAAGGGCTCTGCCTAATGTGGTTAGGAATTTTGTTCCAAAGCATGGAGAGTCTCTGTGACCGGAATCTATCCCTCCAGCATGTTCTATTTATTGTTATGGCGAGGTTTAGCTCACTAGAGTGATTGGCTCGCAGTGACTTGGATTTCTTTAGGTGGAGCATGTCCATCAATTCTGAATTGGGCATGGCTTTGTAAGTCAGGTAGAGATCACCTCTGAGTAAGCAATATGCCACTGAGTACAGCTGGAGTTTTTCCAGTTGGGCTGCATAGGACATATGTTTGAAACCAGTAATCCTCTTGGTGAGGTACTTTTGTGGTCTTTCCAGCTGTTGAAAGTGTCTTGTGAGGTACATCCCAAACGGGGCATTGTACTCTATGATGGGTCTAATGAGTGATGAGTAGAGGGGCACTATAACCTCTTTATTTCTAGATCCGAACCCTTTAGTAATCAGATGGGCTACATAGAAGGATTTCCTAATTACTTTGGCAATATGATTATCAAAGGAGGGATTACTATCTACCTGGGTCCTCAGATCTCTTATTACCTCTTCTGTATTAAGGGGGCTGCCACCTATGTGGTAATTCATGGGTGTTTTGTTTTTCCCAAACGTGGATGACTATGCATTTTTTGGAATTTAGCTTGAGACCATGACTTTGACACCGGGTGTCCATCTCAGTAAGGCCCATTTGGAGAATGTCTGTGTCAGCTGGTGAGTCAATTATGGCTCCCAGTTTGCAGTCATCGGCAAATTTGGTTAGCCATAGTCCTCCTACGTTTGCCTGTATTTCTGAGAAGTATATGCCGAACAGTAGGGGTCCCAGGACCGAGCCTTGTAGGACACTACTTGTGACTGGGTTAGAGTCAGATCTGGAGCCCGCTATTCATACAATGTGAGTTCTGTCTGCAAGCCAGTTGGCAACCCATCTCATGATGTAGGGATTAATGTTCAGGCTGGTGAGTTTTTCTATAATTCCCGAGTACGAATGGTATCAAAAGCCTTGGCGAGGTCAAGGTAGGCTGTGTGAACTACCTTCCCCTCATCTATGGCCTTGGTGACTGTCTCAAAGAAGTCAACCAGGTTTAGTAGGATGATCTGCCCTTAACAAAGCCGAACGGGGTTGGGTCAAGTGTTTGGAGGTTCCCAATGTCTTTGTTAATGAGTTCCATGATGATGCACTCCATAGCCTTGCAGACCAGGCTAGTCAGGCTTATGGGGTGATAGTTACCAGGGTCAGTTGTGGCCCCTCCTTTGTGGAGCAGAATAACTGTTGCTGTGCGCCATCCTATGGGCACGTAGCCTGTGGAGAGGCTGAGGTTGAACAGTGTGTTTAGGTGGGGGGTTAATTCGTTCTGTAGTTCATGCAAGACACAGCCAGGGACACCATCTGGCCCCACTGACGCTGTGCTTTTGGCATTTGAAAGGGCTGTTTTCACCTGTGCATCTGTGATTTCTGGGACACTACACTTTTCCAGTATTGTTGCGGGCCCTTTTGGGGGTGAGAGGGGGGTGAAGTTTGCACTGAATCTATCTGCCAGGATGTTGGCAATATCAGTGGGTTCAGTATATTTTGTGTTATTTTGCACTAGCTCAGAGCATATCTGCAGGTTACAACTTAGATTCTTGACATAGCTAAAGAAGGCTTTATGGTTATCTTTCAAATCCTTGGCTATTTTTATTTCGAAGTTAGCCTTGGAGGATTTTATGAGGGACCTTAGTTTCTTACTGATACTGATCAGGGATGTCTTTCCTTCTTGGGATTTGCTTTTGTTCTGAACTAGTTTCCTCCTTCTGTTGTATAGCCTGTTTATGGCAAGGGTCCACCAGACTGGTTTCCTTCTCTTAGGGGAGTGAGTCTTGGTTTTGCTAGGGATGGCACGATCCATGCATCCTTGTAGGTGCTCATTGAGTGCATTTGTAAAGGTTTCTGCATCTTGGGCAGCGTTATCCTTTAGCGTGGGGGCTGTGAAACTTACCACCTCTGTCTTAAGTAAGGTGAAGTTTGCTTTAGAAAAGTTTTTTACTGTGGTTTCCTTAGTTGGGGGTAGTGGTGGGGTGTGAACATCCAGAGTGATTAGTTTATGGTCTGATCTAACCAGTGATGGGTTGACCTCTGGTGTGGAACACCTGTCACCCATGTTGGTGATGACCAGGTCCAATATGTTTCCACCTCTGGTAGGGGAGTTTGCCAGCTGATCCCAGGCATTTGAGTTGATAAATTCCAGGAAGCGCTGGACCTGGGAGTTTGTACTTGAGTAGTTTTCCCAGTGAATGGTAGGATAAATGAAATCACCCAATATCAAGGTGTTCAGTAGGACCTTCATGTTTTCCAGTGTCTTCAGAAAGGTGGAGTGGTGGTCCTGGGTCATGGAGGGTGATCTGTAGCAGGCTACAATTTGCATTGCAGATTTGCCTGATGTTACTTGCACATGGATGATCTCGGAGGTAACATACTGCACCACTAACCTGGAGGTGTAGGTATCCTTGATGAATATGGATACACCCCCTCCTTTTGTGTTTCAGTCTATGTTCTGTGGCCAAAATGTGTGGTATGAGTTGTAGCCCGGTAGTGCTGGGGTGCTCTGTGGAGTCTTGTACCAGGTTTTAGTTACTGCACAGATGTCGACATTCTCCATACTGAGGAGTGCTTCGAGCACATGTATTTTGAGATTTAAACTCCTGGCGTTGAGTAACATAACCCTCATTTTTTTATTTGTGCTGTTTACAGAGGTGGGTTTGACTTTTGGGCCTTGCCTTAAAAAGGCACTATGGGGTCAGCAAGATCCTTGGCCAGTATTCGAAAGCCTAGGGGTGACAGGTTCAAGCCATCTCTTGCAAAGCAATGAGGCCTGTCGAGCATGTCACCCCAGGCTGACAGACACTGGATCCCCTTTGAATGACACCAGAAGCTTAGCCAATTGTTGAAATTGATTATGTTTTCTTTATACTGCGGTATCATTCTTGGTGAGGGCAGGATGCTACTCAGGGTCAGGGTCATACCCACCTGTGGTACATGATCAGAGAGCTCTTCCATGTCTCTTTTCATGTAGTCCAGAGAGGTATGTCTCAGGTCATTCACACCAGCATGAACAATGGCAGAGTCATATGTTCATAGGTTGGTACTAGGCTATCAGCCCTAGGGCCTATACAAGCCTAGCCATAACAATTCCCTGGCTATTTCTTCCCACACTATTTACTTCCCTGGACCCCTGTCTAGCAGGGTGACTGACATGTTCCCCGGGGTGAATTTCCTTTCTCCCATTCAATTGTCAAGGTTCCTTTTAAAGAGGGCCAAAGAGGCACTCTGCTTGACATGTATGGGCAATCGATTTCAGATTCTGGGGAGTCTCTGGGTCAGGAACCTATCCCTCCAGCATGTTTTATTTATTGGGATGACAAGGTTTAGATCCCTGGAGCATGTGGCTCTGAGGGATTGGGATTTCTTTAAGTGTAGCATGTCCAACAGCTCTGGGTTTGACATGGCCTTGTATGTTAAGCAGAGATCGCCTCTGAGTAGACATCATATTTGTACGTGTTCTGGAGTGACCTGAGTGCTTGTGTTATGTGGCGGATTCTGGCTCCCGACAGGCAGCTAACAGTAACCTTCTCCTTGTCCAGCCTAGTGAGTGGGACTTCAGTGTGCCTGACTATAGAGTCGCCTATTACTAGTGTGTTAGGTATGTTATTTCACCTTAAGGGCTGTGATTGTGCGGCACACTGATTTTGTGTTTTATGTGTTGTCTGGTTTGTGACGGGAGCTGCAGGTTTTTTAGGTGCCTGCTTTGGAGGTCTGTGATGCTTTTGTATGTTTTTATTTAGAGCCTCTGAGTATGATTTTGTGTATTTATGTGTATTTTTTGCCAGTGCTGGTTTAGTATGTCTATGTGAGGCTGGATGTGTGGTGCAAGTGTTAACCTTTGCCTCATTACTGCTTGTTCCAGTCTTGGGTGGAGAGAGCTTAGCCTCCAATTTAGCTATATAATTGCATCTCTCGCATATGTTAATGTTTTGTGGTAGGAGGAGAGGGTTGTCTGTGTACATGAGGCAGTTGTAACATTGCCTCAGGATACCCAGGTTCACCAGATGGACTGGAGAGTATACCTAAAATTGCCTTTGGTCATGCCTGAATAGTAGGGTGAGCTGCGTAGTCGCTTGGTTGGTGAGGGGTGAATAATGAGCCTAGCCCTGCTGGGCAATCAAGTTTCGGGGTATATTAGTGCTTGCTATTAGGTCTGAGCAAGTGCTGGACTGTAGTATGCTTTTTAAGTGCTTAGGTTGAGAGACTACTTTCAAGAGAAAAACTGAAGAGGAGACTTGGTGGAGCCGGGATAAATTTATCCCTAGCTAACCAATGCTGCCCAGATGTGCCAAACAGTGCAAAGGCGGTTTTTACAGCAGGGAAAAGAAAGAGATAGAAATTAGCCCAAACTGGCCCACAAACTACTAACTTCTGGGCTGGAACCACTCCTCCAGGGACAGATGGCTGCTCAAAGCTCCCTCTCTCACAGGTGATCAGAGAAACCTCCCTCTATCCAAATAAAGTTTGGGCAACTCAGAAAATTGTAACAGTCCTGAATTCAGCCCTGAAAACTGGACTTTACTAGCTTAGAAAGGTGGGAAACAAGGAAAAAAATTTTTTTTTTGAAAAGATAAGGCAAAAACAGTAAAAATACACTTAAAACAGCTTTAAACGGCTACAAACAGTAAAAAATACACTTAAAACAGCTTTAGATGACTACAAGCAATCAGAAAAGGCTTTTAAACAAATTACCCAATTAACCAGTAAAAATATCTCAAAACTGAGCCCTGTTCCTGTAGTCTTCAATCAGACAAGGTATAACTGCACACTCCTGCCACTGGGGTGCAGGGGAACCTTCTCCAAAAAAGAAGGCCTGGATTAGTGCTCAAGTTATACAAACAAAGCTAGATTCAGCAGGCCTGGATCTAGTCTATGCTACAGCAAACAAGGTGCACCAATTTCAGTAAGAAACAATTGAAATATGCAGGCACTATAAGCCTTTAACCAGAAATTCCCAGCTCAGAAGGGCAGAGTCCAGCCTCTCCTCCCTCACTTTTCACTGTTCTACTCTCTTGCTAATTCTTTCTACCTCTCACCTCATAAAACTGATTGCATAAGTGCCTGCACTCCAAATTACACTTGTGTACTACAAAATACTTGTTTTAATTTCATTCAATGCTTTGTTACAACATCTTGCTCAAATGTTATTTTTCTGTCTTCTATATTACTGTTTTTAGTAGTTTTGAAAATTGTATTGTACTTAACTTTGATATTAGTTTTGTAATAACTGTATATGGAACTTTTCTCCCCAGGCCTCCATCGAAAATGGGCTCATTTTGGCCCAATGGACTTTCCCGGTTAACAAAGAGCAAATAAATAAAATTCCATGCATCAGCTACTAATTAGTACAACTCCCATTCCTATATCACCATCTGCAGAGGTTGCCTGCGAATTCTATTACTTTTCAATAACTTCAAATATTCCCAGAGGTAACCATCTCTAAGCACTGTACAAATTCAGGTATTTAATCTTTCATAATAACAACATTTTTACATCCCCCCATGCCCTTTCTATATTCCACTGTGCTCTTTCTTTATCACTTATGTTTATTTTCTTAAAAGGTTTCTAGGTTATTATCTCTTACCCTAGTTTGTTTCGAATGGAACTTTTTATCTAAATTTAAAAGCCAGGGTTCGCCTCAACATGAATTCACCATCCAGAATGAAGTGTGTACCACCATGCACTGCCCCTGCCAAGAATACCTTGCACCCTCACTGCCTTATATCGGGTTGTATTATAAAACCGAATACCCATTTGAGCGAATACCACAACAGCGACACATATAGCCCGAACTGCAAATATGCCGAACCCCCTAAAACCGCAAAATTTAAAATCTCGAATCATCATAGTCAGCCAACCCCACCGCGCTCTACATACTACGTACCCAAACATAATAAATAAAACACATACATAAACTAACCAAACACTACTTCTAGCCCTACACTAAACCTTACATACATTACTATCTATGTACTTACCTTAACCCGCACCCTAACCCTATGATCTGTAACTATCGCACACTTACCCTATGGAGATATACCCAAACAAAACAAATAATCCACACACATACACTTAACAAAACCCTATTTCTAACTCTACACTAAACCTTACATACATTACCTATCTATGCACTTACCTTAACCCGCACCCTAACCCTAAGGTCCATAACTGTCGCACACTTACCTTACAGAGCTATACCGCAGATGGGCCAACCATGACAATTTGACATTTCGAATTTCGCGGTTTTGGACTTTCACCCTTTCCATAGTTCATGCAATATGTGTCGCTCTTTTCCGATTTGCTCAAACGGATCTTCGGGCTTCTAATATAGACCCCCTTATATCATTACAGGCAATCCAT
The DNA here is from genome assembly GCF_019279795.1 of Protopterus annectens. Lineage (NCBI taxonomy): Eukaryota > Metazoa > Chordata > Ceratodontiformes > Protopteridae > Protopterus > Protopterus annectens. The sequence goes on from NC_056739.1 coordinate 1,003,715,775, forward strand.
GAGATGCATGATAACTTTCATAAGGAACAGGCCAATACCTTGACCAAAATCTGGACAATCTGCCACATTCTGGGCTGTTGAGTGGTATCCCTTTACCTAGATTCCATGTGTGAAGGAGGGAGGTGACCCTGTATCACTTCCAAAATGGGCCAACCCCTCCATGACTGCTGTGGCTTACTAAATGTTCAGTGGAAAACCGTCACTAATTCCTGGACAGCTCCTGACTTCCACACTCTCTTAAAACACACTACTCTTGATGCCTCAACTCTAAAGCTTACATGGAGCATGGACGAGTGTAGGGGGTGTGTCAGACTGCCGAGCAGTCCATAAATCCACACCCCTGCAATGAAGAAATGCCGCAATTTCGAGTTACATTAGCGAGTCTGCTCACATGTGCACAATATAACACTACACTCCCCCATATGTTAAACAACTGACAAAATTAAAAATAAAAAGAGTTTTTTTATTTTTTTTTTTCATCCAATCTAGCTGCCCGTATTTCCACGTGTTTGTGCGGGTTTGCCCATTGCTTAGCTACAGTTAGCAGCTTAGAGACCAGAAGAGGATAATAAGAAAAATATATGCAAATTAAGCAAAATAGCGATAGCGTAGTGGTTAGAGCCTTTGCATAAAGAGGAGGCATTCCCGATTCGAGTCCTACTACTGCAAGTTCCATTTTCTGTTGGAAATCTGTATACAAAAATATTTCCTGACATTTTTTATGTATAAGTTTTGTAAAAAGCATTGAAATGTTAAATGTAGTAGTGAACGAATTATATATATATGAAGGTGAAATGGTTATGGATTCTGAGGCATGAGTGCCCTATTTTAAGCAATATAAAGCACTGCTAAGCACATTTTACCAGTATTGAGCATATTTAAAACCAATTGCGTGTAGCTGCGCTCCGCATTAACCAGAGCATCCACAATGTATTTGCGTGTAGCTGCGCAGCACGCTAACCAGTGCAACGTAGAGCAATGTCGAGCAACGTCGGGCAACGTTGAGCAACATCGAGCAACGTCGGGCAAAGTTGGGCAAAGTTGGGCAAAGTTGAGCAAAGTTGGTTAAACACGGCCACACCTCCGTTACTGTACATTAACCAGTCAGGTGTGCCCAGTAGGAAAATAAAAAGCAGTGACAGGGCTCGAACTCAGGATACTGTGCACTATAGTCACAGTACTTAACCACTAAGCCATGACAGCATTTCATAAACATGCACTTTCAACAGACACATATCTATCAAAGGAATTTTAAACACTGCCAACATCAGCTAAGCAGGCGTGCCTACAGCTGAGTTTTTCCAAAACTTGCCAATCACAAATTAGTGTGTGAAATGAGGCATATTAAGCTCCACAGGTGAGAATACTTGCTATAACTGGTTCTAGCTTCCTTCTGCAGTCAGCATGGCTGGTGTTGGAGAAGGCACTCGATTTAGAGTGCAACGCTGGGGTATTGAGGAGTCCAAAGTAAAGGTTTGGCTCCTTGTCCACAATCATGAGGAAAGACTCCTGCAGGGCCAGTACCAGGGTACCCAATATAAAACAGAGGCCTGGAACAGTCTTGCCCGTGATCTCACCAGTGCCACTGGTGTTCCTCGGACTGGTGAGCAGGTCAGGCACCATTATTCTGACCTTAAGCGATGTAGGGAGGATCAACTGGACCAGTGGATCCAAGAATCCTCTGCGATGCCTAATGCCCCAGTACTGAATAAGTAGCTATTGTATTAAGTAGTTAAGAATTGCTATGCTTGTCTATACTATGGATAGGTATGTCTCAATATCACTACATTTCCTTCACAGCTGCAGGTGTCTGGGCTATGAATCAATAAGCCCATGAAGATAGGCTGCAAAGGCTGCGTCATCTGGCAGGTTAGTAATAATTCTGCATGTACTGTTATATAAAATAAATAAGAGAGCCTTCAAAAGTCTTTTAACCCAATAAATAAAGGTATAATAATCCTTTAATAAATGTATAATTCCTGGAGTGCATCTGTGCCATTTTCTTTGATATGTTGTTGTACTGTTGCAGTCTACAAATAGTAGTGTTGTATTAAGCATTGTCAACCCACACTTGGGTAGGCCCATATAACGTGGATGAAGGGAGTGCCAGTAGCTATTATGCATATTTACAGCCCTCAACTGTTGGTTCATGCCCAGCATGTACAGGTTAATCTGGCACACGAGTAGCTTGGTATTGTGTTCCCCAGAAATGTCAGTGTGCTGCCAGAAATGTAGGGAGCTGTTAACATATAACTGATACTTTCACCTGAACATATCTAGATAATTATATGAAAGTTGAGCTGTCAGTCTACCATCTTAGCAGTAGTGTGTGTGAGCAGTTTTCAAAATATGTTGCAGTAACATCTGCATCTTGGACAGCTTGTATGTAAGATACAGCTCATGTATATAATGATCTAGCAAAATCCAATTGCACAATATAAGGACACTGGGTAGTGTAATAATACGTGTAAGGGACATATAACTGCAGTTAATAGGAATGTAGTGAAAACTAGAAGAATATATAAGTTGTTAATTGAGCTATCTTGTTCCACCCTACTGTATGTGCATAAAAAATGCAATTCCACACCTCAATCGGTATGTTTAATCTCAAAACATTTGCTGGGACATATGTCCTATTGGTTTATAAGTATTTGCATTTATTTCTATGTATGTGCCCTGTTAAAATACCACAATATTGGTGGCCTGTTGCCATCAATTAAAACTGCATGCTGTTGTAATGTCCACTATTGTTCTATATATGCATGTGTTATGCTTGCTTTTCAACTGTTGAAAATCTGGTGTGTTGGGTTAATGGGAATACTTCTGCATGCTGTTATAACTAATTGGGAATGCTGTTGACTGTTACTAACCCATATCTTTATTAAACTCTCCAAAACATTCTATAGTTATGTCAAGAATCTAAATGGCAATGCTCAGATCTGCTCTGAGCTACAACAGAATGGCATTAAATATACTGATCCCAAGGATATTACCAATATCCTGGCAGATAGATTTAGTGCCAACTTCACTCCCCTCTCACCCCCTAAACGGCCTATCTCAAAACCAAAAGATTGCCAAATTCCGATAATCACAGCCACACAGGTAGAAACAGCACTCTCCGAAGCTAAGAATACAGCATCCATGGGACCAGATGACATCCCAGGCTGTGTACTACATGAACTACAAAATGAACTGGCACCCCACCTAAATGTCAAGTTTAATCATAGCCTCACCTCAGGCTTTGTGCCCCCTGAGTGGTGCACAGCTACAGTTATCCCGCTCCACAAGGGATGATCCACCTTGGATCCTGGGAACTACCGTCCCATCAGTCAGACAAGCCTGATCTGCAAGGGCATGGAACGCATTATAATGGAACTTATAAACAAAGACATTGGCAATCTCCAGGCACTGGACCCCACTCAGTTTGGGTTTGTGAAGGGCCGATCTTGTCTACTGAATCTGATTGACTTCATTGAATCGGTCTCCAGAGCTGTGGATGAGGATAAGGAGGTCCACACAGCCTATTTGGACCTTGCCAAGGCCTTCAACACCATCCCCCACTCTGGAATCATAGATAAACTTACTAAGCTGGGCATAAATCCCTACGTCACTCGATGGGTTGCCAACTAGCTTACTGACAGAACCCAGACTGTAAAAGTAGCCAACTCCAAATCCAGCTCCAGACAAGTGACAAGTGGAGTACCTCAGGGTTCAGTCCTGGGACCACTCTTGTTTGGCATCTACTTCTCTGAAGTACAGGCCAACACTAAGGGACTCTGGCTAACAAAGTTTGCAGATGACTGCAAACTGGGAGCCATTATTGAATCCCCAAATGATGTGGATATTCTACAAAAGGGCCTTACAGAAACAGATGCCTGGTGCCAGAGCCATGGGCTCAAGCTTAATGCCAAGAAATGTATAGTCATCCCTTTTGGAAAATAACATGTACCCATGCTCCCAAAAAAAAATTACGCCCCATACATAGCTGCCCATTTTGTACACATGTCCACTGGACACATGAAATGCTATTTAATTGGCATTACAACATACTTTGTTGTCCTCACCCCTCTCTCAGGGGTTGAAGGTTTCATATCTACCTCCAAATTTATTGCATATGCACAGCTATTGCTGTTTAAGAAATGGGCATCTATGGATCTTCCCTTCACCTGTTCTGCACATCCCGAGCTATTTTCCATAATGCCTTTTCCTCTTTGTGCCCCTTTTTCACCACTTTCCTATCTCCCCATTTTTCTTTTCTTTCAAAGAAATGAGCACAGGGGTTAGCGGGAGTAAGCACTACTAAGCAGCAGTTAGCAGGTTTGTGTGAGTTTGTGCTTGTTTATGCTTGGCTAAGCAATGCGCAAACCCACGCAAACCAGCTTTCAACTGCTTAAAAGTGCCTTAGACACTCTGTATATGAGGGCCCTTGTTCTGCTCAGGAGTAAAATAACACACCTATGTAAGTCTCGAACCCCGGACCTTGCACACATTACACAACATGAAGTACCACTAAGCCATGATATATATACATCAAGTTGGTGCTTAAATAAATATATCATGCATCAGAATGAGTGAATGTAAAGGAAAAATAGGAATACCATACCACACAACTTGTTCTGTGGATGTTGACCAGCAATTGTTGTGGGATTACATTACATGACTGTGATAAGAGAAACAGCCATTCTACCAGGAAATAATGTTACACCATCACTTTACAAGCCCACACAGTATCACAGCAGGACAAACACTGGCATATCTGTTTAGGGCAGAGGTCATACCTCCCAACTGTCCCTAATTTTCAGGAATGTCCCTGATTTTGACACAAATTTTAGCTCTGTCCTTCTGAATCCCTCCGAAAACTACTGACTTTGGCCAGAAAGGTGGTGAATTAGACTTAATGAATAATGACAATAATGACAATAATTAAGAGTTAGACACTTCTTTTACTTCAGAAAAGGTGTATTAATTCATATGCTCTGATTCTCTCAATGTCTCAACTTAATGGCACTAATATTTGAAAGGTGTCCCTGATTGTCCCTGACTTTTTCTTGACTTTTCCCTGAGTCTATTCAAATATGTACCTGATTGGTTGAGAGGTCTGGCAGAGGCAGAAACACAGAGTCATATCAGCCTTTCTGCTGTTACACACTGTGCAAATAGCTTTGGAAGGAGTTTTGGAAGCATAACGTTATGTAGGAATACAACACTGAAATACAAATGGATGTAACCATGTACTGGTAGCAACCAACTGTAAGAATGCCATTTCTCTATTGCTGAAAAGACCTGTGTGGTGCACAGACAAAAAATAACAGGCTATTCTCTGGCTATCATGTGGATAGGTTCACAGTTGGGAGTTACGCAGACAGACTACTTGCCTTTTTAAACTAACATGTACACAGCAACCCTGTAAGTCCAGCAAGATAAAATCCACACAATAGTACTTACGCTCTCTGTACTTCTGCACCCCTACCCAAATGCAGAATATACCTGTGTGTGCAGGGCCTACCAAGGATGTAGGTAAGCATACTCACAGTACTGAAATGTGTCCAGTTTTTCTGAGCAGCTTAGTGCTAATGTCAACACTAAAAAGCACAAACTGTTTAGAACTGAGTAAATGAATATTCACAGTATAGCAGTTCACAAACAATTTTTGGGCCAAAGGAATACATCTCAATAACTAGCTTTGTATGGCAGTTAATTGTAATAGTTGAAAAGAAAGTACATCTTTCCATGTATCTTGGGGTAGCATTTTGAAGGGTGAGTACATTTCTACACTGACAAGTGGGTACTGGAAGCAGCAACATTAGGTCTGAGTACAAAATGTAAATCTCTGGCTACACCCCTGGCTTCCGATATAAGAACTATACCAACCTTCTGTCTTAAACAATGATGTCCACAGCAAACAAGGATGATCGCCATCTTGGAAAGTTGAAAGGGCCACGTCTACATGAGTCAGCAATTTATAGTACTGGGTTGCTATGACAGTGATTACTGCAATTACTACACAGCAGGCTGCATGCAATTAGCAAATGGTGGCCACTAATTGGTGCAGAGGCCATCACATGCTCATGTGCAAATACCTACAAAAGCAGGCTGCAATCTCTGCCAACAAACTCAATCACTCTATTGCAGAGACTGACAGAGAGACAGAGACAGAGAGAGAGAGAGAGACAGAGAAAAGGAAAAAGAAATATTACCAACTCATACAAAGGAAAGGTATGTGACACATATGTATTTACTGGCATGTAGTAGATGTTATTGAAGAATAGTCTACATAATGTGAACCATTCATATGTGGCAGCAGTACTTCTTTATGCACAGATGTTCTGCTTAACTACTTGGCTTTGTCAAAGGCAGATCATGCCTTCTAAACTTGGTTGACTTTTTCGAAACAGTCACCAAAGCCATTGATGAGGGAAAGGCAGTCCATACAGCCTACCTCGATCTGGCGAAGGCCTTTGATACAATACCCCACTCGGGTATCATTGAAAAACTCATCAGCTTAAATGTTAATCCATACATCACAAGATGGGTTGCAAACTGGCTGAGTGACAGAACCCACAGGGTCAGAGTTGCTGGCGCCATGTCAGACTCAAAGCCTGTCACAAGTGGTGTACCACAGGGCTCAGTCCTGGGCCCACTCTTGTTTGGCATCTACTTTTCCGAAGTACAAGCAAACACAGGAGGGTTATGGCTGACAAAGTTTGCAGATGACTGCAAACTGGGCATAGTAGAAAACACATCTGACACTGATATCCTTCAGAAGGGTCTCACAGAAATGGATAACTGGTGCCAGAGCCATGGCCTAAAGTTAAATGCCAGAAAATGCATAGTCATACCCTTCGAAAAACAAGGTTACCCCTAGCTACCAAATAGGTGGCAATCCACTGAGTACAGAAGAAGTTATCAGGGACCTGGGGACCCAGGTTGATAGTAGTCTGTCATTCGACACCCATATAGCTAAAGTAGTTAGGAAGACCTTCTACATTGCCCACCTTATCATGAAGGGATTCTCATCTAGATCAAGGGAGGTCATAGTCTCCTATACTCATCACTCATCAGACCAATGATTGAGTACAATGCCCCATTCGAATGTATCTGACCCGACACTTGCAGCAGCTGGAGAGGCCACAAAGTTCCTCACCAAAAGGATAAAGGGTCTCAAACATCTGTCCTATGCTGCCCGACTGAAAGAACTCCAGCTCTATTCAGTCGCCACCGCTGCTCAGAGGTGACCTTTGCCTAACATACAAGGCCATGTCAAACCCAGATTTGATGAATATGCTTCACCTCAAAAATCTAGATCCGTCAGTGCCACAAGGGCGGGAGGCGTAAACCTCGACACGGCTATTAATAGGACGTGCTGGAGGGATAGATTCATCACCCAAAGACTCCCTATGCTGTGGAATAAAATCCCGGTATATGTGAGGCAGAGCACCTCGCTGGCCTTGTTCAAGAGAAATCTTGACCAATGGATGGGAGATCGCAGATATACCCCAGGGATTACCTCAGTGTCACTGCTCAACAGAGGCACAGCAAAATAATGGGTATAGTTCCCCATACTAAAGGGGTGGCGTAAGCCACAAAACTATGGGCTTGGCTTGTAAATGCCCTCGGGCAGATAGCCTAGTATGAACCTATGAACCTATGAACCTACCTGTGGGCAGTGGGACATACCTGTGAAATGTGTAGCTCAGCATTAAATGTCAAAGATCTGATCCATGTTATCTGTGCTCTGTACAGTAGTGTGGCCAATGGCTGTTGGGGGGATTAGCGCTAACATTATATAAACATGGATGTGACAGAACAACACATGCATGATAGTCATATTAAAGTGTAGCTTAGCATTGGCAACTGATGTAGCAGTCTATTATGCTTATCTAGCATCTGTTGCCATATATAGCCCCCTAATGTTAGTGTGTGTTCATATGTGACACCTGTTTGTGTTGCAGCAAGACCCAACAGTTCAGCTGTGAGGTCCAGGGACTTACAACAGTGTGGACCTTATGTGTGTATGCCACACACATATGGAGAGATATATATGTGTCATATATATTCACATCTGTATATGTGCATAGAGCAGGGGACATATTGCAATTGTTTGTGAAGGGGGGAGATATATATGTTGGTGAAGGTTAGTATGCGCATATTTGTATGTAGGTTTTAGTGTGTGACAAACAGGACAGCATACAGTGCTGGTATATGACATGTGGTGGTTGAACACTGTGGGTGGTTTGTTCAATTTGCAATGTTGAAGCCAGTAAGGCCTGCTAAAGCTACCTGGGCTGTGAACACCTTCAATGCATTTATCCCAAGACTATGTGATTTTATTACATTACTGTACACCTTGCATCCTTTGTATAACTGATATTCTCACTATGAAAGGTGAAATGTATATGTGCCTACATATATATGTATATGTAGACAAATGGATGTGTATATGTATACATATATATATATATATATATATTTATACATACTCATACACACCTACATCTACTTGTTGCAATAGATTCTCTGTACTGTTGACTGACTGTGATGGTCAATATGTTTGTGAATACGTCAAAGATATGTATCTGTGGGATAGCTTAGTGGAAAACTGTTTATGTCATGGTATTATGGGTCCTTGCTTTGATCCTAGCAAAATCTGTGTATTTTGTTGCTAGGCAGAACAAGTGCTATTGCATACAGTGTGATTAAGTCCCTTGGGTTTAACTAGGGTGTGTCACTGGAGGCTAAAGCACTACATCTATGATTATTGATTGGCACTGATGTTGAATGCAAATCCTGTGTGTACTGTAGTACTACTTGAAGCTCTGGGCCTGTACAGCAAAGTATGGTGTATGTCCACATTGCTTGCATCCACTATTTTGTGTGGTCCCTGTATTCATCACAGATTACATTTCTCAAGATTAAGGTTGTGTAAGTACTGACACACAGTACTGTATAGTACCCACTGAAAGCTTATCTGGGTTGTCATACCTTTGTGTCCTGTAATTATGTCTGATGTGTGTGGGTATGTCTGTAACATGTCCTTTGACATATGTGTGGTAAAACATATAACTGCGTATCTAGCAACATTCATAGTGTACTACAGCAGTATGTGATATATATTCCCAATTGTGCACATATTTTGGCCACGGGTTTGGCATTAACAAGTTGTGTGGTAGAATAGTAATACATTTACTGGACCTTACACTGATTGTGATGGATGATATATTTATTGACACATCAGCTTGATGTATATCTGCTGTGGCTAGGTGATGCATCGTGTTGCATACAGTGTGCCAGGTATGCTTGTATAGTCTTATATAGTGATTTTATTTTGTTGCTGTGCAGAACATGGTTCATTAGATAGAGAGTGAGCAAGGCACTTTCAAGCAGTTGTGGGGTGAGCAGTGATAAGTTGCAGTTACAGTGTTTCACTCTTGGTTAGCTTATAGGTTGCTATATATGGCAGTTCAGTGATATCTGTACTATATAGTGTTAAATGTGCCATATGACTTGCTCAGACATATTTTTGTATTTATGTCTTCCAGGGATCATGGCCCATCACAGGAACCCCAGTTATTGTAGTGCTGAAGATGATATCATTCCTAGCAGTATGATAAAGCACTACCATCTCATGTTCTCACGAACCAGCCAGGACCAGCAGGAGCGTACTGCAATGTGGCAAGATGTTGTCTGCAGGGTCAATGAGGTAGGCCTGCATAACCGGACATATGAGCAGGTATGCCACCACTGCAGTGATCTTCTCAGACATTTCTATCAGCGTGCTTCTGATGTGCGTAGACAACAGCTTGCAACAGGAGGTGGTGTTAATATCCATCTCCCCCTCACCAGAGTGGAGGAGCTGCTCCTGAGCCTGGTGGCACCTGCACAACAACAACAGCAGCAGACATACACCATGATGGAGGTTGGAGCCACCCAGCAAGCACACATGGAGCATGCAGGTAACATGGCATATCTGTAGACTACTGTTATCTGCATTAGTAGATCATGCATATGTGAGATGAGTGTGTCATTCAAAGATGTGGAGCCTGTTGTTGTGCAATACTGATCATTTGGAACATAACCTGTAGCCCTGTGAATGTAAACTGTTGTTGTACTGAAAGATTGCAAACACACAGTAGCAATGCCACAGTTGTGGCCACTGACAAACTGTCTCATCTCTATGTAGGTCCCTCTGGGGTGACATCAAGGCAGCGGACAGATGCTGGTGAGTGTGTTCTACATTTATTATTGTAAATAAAAAGTGCATGTCATAGTTAAAGGGTAGGCCATGTACACATGTAACACAACTATCCATAATGCATGATGTGCATGTTTGGTGTAAGAGCATGCACATCTCACTAATGTGATTAGTTGCCTCAAACACATGCAATACCCAGACCATCTCAAACAAATGTGGCTAGACTGTAGTGACCATTGGATAGGCACAGTTGATATGCAACATGCACATAACATACACATCTATGTCATACACAGAGCATTTTAACATGCTACGCATAAAGCATTCCCAAACCCTCAGTAAAGACACACTCCAGTATCCAAAATCTCATCCACACATTACACATAATATACCTGAGGGATAGAGGCCTATCATGGGGCATTTAAACACTCTGCAACACACTACACATTCATGTCAGGGAATGCTCCTTATTGGCCTCCAACTGGTTGTAAAAGGGTGAATTTAGCCAAGGTAGTACAGTTCTGGCACAGCATGATTAGTGCTGGTTTGTGAAATATTTGTAGCCTTGAGCAACCACCTGATGCTTCATGATGATGGCCTGTGGTACTATACCCCATCCAGTTATTGTAACCACAGTACTACACATAGCTTTCATTGCTATACACCTTAACGTTGCATGTGTGCACACATATGCACCTCTAAACAGTATGCATACCAATCATCATTTGCACAACTGACACATATATGTCTTGTGATGCTATTGAGTGGCTAGGTCATATGACACATATTGGGTATGTGTAGTGTTTAAATATGCAGTTGTGTTTTAGCATGCCATGTCATGGATGAGACTGGCATGTCCACAATATGATCTACACTCACCATAAGTACCATACATTGGGTATGTGGCCGAATGGTATTCCATCATCTATCCATGCACCACTGATGATGCTGTTTGAGTACTCATCATGCATGTGCTAAAATGTGTCCACAATTATTTGCTAAAGGCACAGAGGCTTTAGTCAGCATTGGATGCCTATCTGACACACAGATACACATCCCGCAATGGTATGTACACCTGTGAGTTATGGTGCACAGTACATTACAGGGTTATGAATACCTGCACAGCAATGTTGTGTCCATGTATGCATTGTGTTCCAGGGGGAGGGCCATCACCTAATAACAAACCACATGCATCAAAGCCATGTATACTGTTAGTAACAAGGACTGACTACACTTGCACTGCATGCTGTTGAGCAACACATGTCGTGCATGCTGACATGTGTGATATGACTGTTTTGCTTGTGATACTGTACCCCACCATCACCTGCTATTGTGTATGTTCTGTGATTGCTGGTGTTGTGTGTGTCTGCTTTAGGGAGGAGTGTAGTTTTGTGTGTGTGCATGTGTGCATGTGCGCATGTGTGCGTGTGTGTGCATGTGTGAGTGTGTGCATGTGTGCATGTGGTCTGAAGTCATGTTCAGGTCTTAAAGTGTGTTTCCTGTTTTCCTCTCACAGGTGCCGAGGTGTGGCTGGTTCAGTACAGCAGGGAACCTGATGCCACTGAGACAGACAGTGATGATGAAGATAGGTGTGTTGAGGCACAGGCGGGTTTGTCAGGGTCTGTTGTTGGACCACCAGTTGACAGTACACAAGTCTCCACCCCATCCATGCACACAACCATACTGCCTGTACATCCATCATCACCATTGCCCTTAGCTGAGGGATAGTGTACATTTGGCACTGGCCAGGACAGTGTGGTATCTATGGCACATGTATCAGGACACAGCAGCCATAGCCAGATATCTGGAATGGTGCCACATAGGCAGATGCTTAGGGGTTCTCATCAGAGCACTGCTGGTCATCATGCCCCTGGCAGACGTGCCACACCTCTTTCTACCACACGTATGTTCCAGGCTGTCATGGAGTCACAGACATGAATGGAGCGGTACACCAGATGGGGGCTAAGGGCACAGAGGGCTCATTACACCTCTGTAAATGACAGTATCTGTGACCTAGCATGTGCCATACGTAACTACACTGAGGTCATTGATAGATGTTGGGGTGAGACATTGGTTGTCCTCCACAATGTCATGTCCATGTGTCAGGACAGTGCGGGATGGTTGAGATGTCGACGTGGATGTAAGCCAGCAACATCAGCAGCTGGAGGTCACCGTGGACATCCAGCAAGTCACAGCTGCTCCCGTAGTGCCAGTACCAGCCCCAGCATTGTTGGGGGGGGGGGCTGTCTATAGACCATCCTAGCAGAACACGTGCACATGGCTCTGGCCAGTCCCAGCAGGGACCTGGATCCAGTGGACATATGTCAACCTCTTCAGATAGTACCCAATCTGGATTAGTACCTGATACTGTCTGTAACACCTCTGCCAGGCACAGGTTCTGTATCCGTGGCTAGAGACGGTGATCTGTAAAGCCTGCCAGGTACAGTCTGTGGCTGTCCCACAAATTCCCATATATGGCAGCCACATGGTGGAACTGTGTGCATGCAGACACACACACATAAACCAGAAACCTAGGGCAAACACATACCCGCAAACATTACATCAACATTGGCCCAAAACAGTACTCATGGCCCTCACACACACACACACTCACACAAACATTTCAATTGTGTGGTTCAGTGTAGGCCTCTGGCAAACCAACAACACACCCTGTTCATATGATGAAACCTGTGCCACCTCCTGTCATCTGTAACATTGATGCAGGAACAGGCTAACATGGTGCTGATGGACAGGGTGACTTTAATAAAGTATAGGATGGTTGGATGTGTAGCATGTTGTCAGCAGTAAAGTGTAATGATATCCTTGAAGGTGTAGCTGTGTAGGCATGAAGCATTAAAGCTTTGATTAGCAATGTTGTATTGTTTTCACCAGTATTTATTCCAATTGTGTTTTGTTTGCCGATGTGCCACTTGGCTGATGTGTAGTTGCGTCAGCATGCGTTATACAGTGGACAGTAAGTGTGGCGTGTGTGCAACACATGTTTGCAGGTGTCCATTTGTGAACATGGTGGAGGTACACTGTCTGCATGTACATGCATATTGGACACATGGGCAGGGTGACATGCCCTGTATTGGCCAGTGTTAACACTCCATAGTTTCTGTTGGTGGCCAGTATGCATTGTACTACACACATTTTGGAACTTGAGTACACATTTGTGTGTATGACTCGGGTTGACACTGTGCTGTGGGTGATGCTGTTGTTGCTATCTGTCATTGGTTTGCATTACTAAGGTTAACACTGTCCCAGCTGCATAATCCTTTAGTAATGCACACTGTTCACCTACAGGGTTGCATGGACCGTGCTATCACAAACACAAGAAATTCTCACTTATACAGTAAAAGTGCATTAGTCTCATGGACCCCTGCCATAAACTAAATATATAACAGAAGGTGTGAAGTTGTACCAAAAAAGAGTTACATACCAAGAATGGATAATCTCTCTGGTCAGTATCATTGGGACAATACAATCCCTCAATAAACATACAAGGCAAGCTTCAAAATATAAAATGGCAAGGATTCCAAAGACAACACTAAAGCTTTTTTAGTGTTGTGTATAATCTACAGGGGAAATCTCAGATTGGGTCACAGTTAATGTAAATGGTCACAAAGTACACTTATCTGACTGACATTACCAATTTCTTGTCAGACAGTTTGAATGCGGATTTCACCACCCTGTCGTTACACAAGGGCCACATTTCCAGACCTGAAGAATGTAAAACCTGATGATTCACATCTCTTTACCAAAGTCCAAACCACAGTGACAATGGCACTGGACAGTGTCCCTGGCTGTGTCATACACAAGCTGACATATGAAGTCACCACTCACCTAAACACTCTGTCCAGATGCAGCCTCTATACAGATTATATACTTGTGGAATGACACACGGTAATGGTGTTAACAGTCCACAAGGGTTGAGCTGCAACGTCTTCTTCTTCTTCTCCTTTCGGATGCTCCCATTAGGGGTTGCCACAGTAGCTCATCTGTTTCCATTTCTTTCTGCCCTCTGCATCTTGTGCTGTCACACCATCCACCTGCATGTCCTCTCTCACCACAGCCATAAACTTCATCTTAGGCATTCCTCTTTTCCTGTTACCTGGCGGCTTCATCCCTAGCATCTGTTTCACAATATACGCTGCATCCCTCCACAGCACATGTACAAACCAACTTAATCCTGCCTATCTGGCTTGGTCTACTAACCTTCAAACCTGGCCTGACCCTCTAATATACTTATTCTTAAACCTGTCCACCCTTGTCATACCCAGTGCAAATGTTAACATAAATTGATTAAGGTTAGAACTACAACAGATCCTGGAAACTCTCACCCTATAAGCCAGAGAAATGTTATCGGGAAGGCTATGGAGCACAGCATTATGGAACTCATTAACAGAGACATTATGAACCTGCACACACTGCACCATACCCACTTAGGTTCTCTAAAGGCCAAATCACGGCTCTTACACCTAGTAGACATCAAGCCAAACAAGGCTATAGGTGAGGGGGGGGGGTCCACACAGCCAAGCTATAGCTCACCAGCAATTCATACCCATCCCACATTCTGGTATTATACATAACCTCAACAGACCATAAACGATTGTTAGATGATGGATTGACAACTGACACACAGATGTAGGACACACAGTAACATTTGCAGCCTCCATGTACAATTCTATGCCAGTAACAAGTGGTATTCACCTGCACTCGGTTCTGGGACCACTCCTGTTTGGCATATAGCTTTCTTAGGTACAGGCAAACACAGTAGGGATAAGTCTTCCCACGTTTGATGAAAATGTATATTGTGGGCTATACTTTCTTCTCCAGATGACACACACATCCTCCAAAAGGGTATCATAGAGACAGATACCTGGTGTCAAACTCATGCAAAAAAGCATAGTTATCCACTTTTAGAAAACAAAGTATCCCCAGAGTACAACATAGGTAGTAGCCCCCAAAATGTGGAACAGGTACTAATGTATACATAGAGCCATGTGTTTAGTCATCTCTCCTTTGATAATCACATTACCAAAGGGTTTTGGAAATCCCTCTGTGGAGCACATAAGCATGCAGATCCACAGAGGTTGTTGCACACCTATAATGAGTAGTCATCTTTGCCAGACTTTGCTTGCTTTGGAACTGGAGTCAAACATACCTCAAGCATAAACCCTCACTCACACTCTTCAACAGAAACCATGATGAGTGGATGTGAAACAGAAGACGTAGCCCAGGGATCACTGCAGTGGCTAAGCTTGTCACTAGCATACAGAAGTGACCTATGGTCTGGAAAGCGTCAGCATGCTCTGGCAAAGATAACAGATGCGTTCATGGAGAAAACAGAGTACCCACCTATGAAATAATTGAGGTCACATGTATGTATATGACTTTGCCCCACTACCTTGCATGTGTAATGCACATACAGTTGTCATTGTGATATGTCATACATTAGAAAAATCAAAATCCACTTCTTCTTGACCAATGGTGTCACACACACAGTGAGCAAGAGTGAGATTCAAACTCCTTCTTAAGAACATCATGATACTACAGCAGTATGCATTTATATGACATGCTGTACACATTACTAGATTCTCACCTTTCCACAGGTATATTTCTAGGATGGTGACATCATCAGACTTGACAAAGATGAGTATACCACTTTTATGGGGTGTGAGTTTTCTCCAAAAAGGTTGCTCCTCCTCAGGAAAACACACACACGCACAGTTGGCAAGTGCAGGATTCAAACTCCTATCTAATTATATTATGATACTACAGCAGCATGCATTTACACAATGAGCTGTACACATTACTGGGATTTCACTTTTCCACAGGTATATTTGTAGAATGGTGACATCATCAGACTTAACACAGATGAGTATACCACTTTTAAGGGGTGTGAGTAGTCTCCAAAAAGGTTGCTCTCTCCCCAGGGAGAGACAGACACACAGTTGGCAAGTGCGGGGTTCTTAATCCAAACTAAGTACGTCTTTACACTTCAGCAAGCAATATGGAGTTACAGGGTGCAATACAGACATTACTTGCTGACAGTTTGCCCAAAGGGTTTTTCACATTTGCTAACCTCAGTAGGCTTATCATACTAGGTGTATTGTGAGTGTATTGTATGCATAGGCCATGATCATATCATATATGGGTTGATGCACCACATGCTGGCACACACAGGGTCAAAACCGGTGGCTATGCTCTGTCAACCCAATACTGGACAATACAGTCAAGAGGAATAGGGTCATACAACCACAACACCAACAGTCTCACATAGACCTACAATATAAGCACCAGCAAAACACACGCATAAATACACATTACCATACTCGGAGAACACAAATATTAATTTGAAAAAGAGAGACTGTCCTCCTAAGCAGACAAGCAAGCAACATGCACCTCCAAGCACACACCAGAAAACACATAATACATCAAAGCAGTGTGCCTCACAATGGGCCCTAAGGCAAAACAACATACCCAACACACTAGTAATAGGTGACTTCATAGTCAGGCACACAGATGTTCCACTCACTCGGCTGGACAAGGGGAAGGTTACTGTCAGTTGTCTGTCAGGTGCTATGATCCGCCACATAACACAAGCACTTACATCACTCCAGAACATATACATACATGACGTGTTCTTTGTACATTTCAGTGTGAATGATCTGAGACATACCTCCCAGGACAACATGACAAGAGATATATAGTAGCTCTATGATCATGTAACCCAGGCTGGTATGACCCTGACCTTGAGTAGCATCTTACCTTCACCTACATGATACTGCAATATAACAGAAAGACGATAAGCTTCAACAATTGGCTGAGCTTCTGGTGTCATTCAAAGGGGATCCAGTCTCTGTCTGCTTGTGATGACATGATAGACAAGTCTCATTGCTTCGCAACAGATGGTTTGCAACTGTCTCCCCTATGCTTTTGAATACTTGCCAAGGCTCTTGCTGTCCCCATATTACCTTTTTTAGGCAAGGCTCAAAGGTTCATAGGTTCATAGGTAGGTACTAGGCTATTGGCCCTGGGGCCTATACAAGCCCAGCCAAAAAGGTACCCTGGCTTTTGCCAGCCAAGAAATTAATTTTCCTGTGCCACTATCGAGCACAGACACAGAAGTGATCCCCAGGGTGAATTTCCTATTTCCCATCCAGTCAAGATTTTTCCTGAAGGGGTCTAATGAGGAGCTTTGTTTGATATAGATAGGTAGTTTATTCTGGAGTATGGGAAGTCTCTGGGACAAGAATCTATCCCTCCGGCATGTTCTGTTTATTGTGGTGACAAGGTTTAGGTCCCTAGAGCATGTAGCTCGGAGGGATTGAGATTTCTTTAAGTGGAGCATGTCCAACAGCTCTGGGTTTGACATAGCTTTGTATGTTAGGCAGAAATCACCTCTGAGTAGGCGATATGCGACAGAGTAAAGCTGGAGTTTTTTGAGACGGTCTGTGTAGGGCATGTGTTTGAGGCCAGTAATCCTCTTTGTGAGGTATTTCTGTGGCCTTTCCAGTTGTAGATGTTTTGTGAAGTAATACCAAAAGGGGCGTTGTACTCTATAATGGAGCTAATGAGTGATGAGTAGAGGGGAGAAACCTTTTGTGATGAGGTGTGCCACATAGAAGGACTTCCTGACTACTGTGGCAATGTGATTATCAAAGGAGAGACTACTGTCCACCTGTGTCCCAAGGTCTCTTATCACACTTTCAGTGTAAAGTATACTACCGCCTATGTTCTATTTCATGGGTACAGAGTTTTTACCAAAGGGGATGAAAATGCACTTTTTGGCATTGAGCTTGAGGCCATGGATTTGACACTAGGCATCTGTCTCAGTGAGTCCCTTTTGTAGGATGTCCACATCACTAGTAGTTTCGATTATGGCTCCTAGTTTGCAGTCATCTGTGAACTTCATTAGCCAAAGACCTTCTGTGTTAGCCTGTACTTCAGGGAAGTAGATGCCAAACAGGGCAGGACATAGGACTGAACCCTGTGGTACTCCACTTGTCACTGGTCTGAAGTCGGATTTTGAGTCTGCTACTTTCACAGTGTGGGTTCAGTCAGTGAGCCAGTTGGCAACCCATCTTGTGACATAGGGATTTATACCTAGTTTAGTGAGTTTATATATAATTCCAGAGTGGGGGATGGTGTTGAAAGCCTTGACAAGATCTAGGTAGGCTGTGTGAACCACCTTACCCTTGTCTACGGCTTTGGTGACTGCTTCAAAGAAGTCTATCAGGTTTAGGAGACATGATCTGCCTTTTACAAACCCGAACTGGTTGGGGTCAAGAGTTTGGAGATTACCAATGTCTTTGTTTATAAGTCCCATGATGATAAGTTCCATGGCCTTGCAGACCAGGCTCATCAGGCTAATGGGGTGCTAGTTCCCGGGGTCTGTGGTGGCTCCCCATTGTGTAGTGGGATAACCATCACTGTGTGCCATTCAGCATGCACAAAGCCTGAGGTGAGGCTATGATTGAACATGGTACTTAGGTGTGGTGCCAGTTTGTTCTGTAGTTCATGTAGAATGCAGCCTGGGATGTTGTCTGGTCCCATGGATGCTGTGTTCCTGGCTTTGGAGAGTCGTTTTTTTACCTGTGCAGCCGTGATGACAGGAACTTTGCATTCTTCCGGTATAGAGATGGGCTCTTTCATAGGTGAGAGGGGGGTAAAGTTAGCACTGAACCTATTGGCCAGGATATTGGCAATATCAGTTGGGTCTGTGTATTTAGTGCTATTGTGCTGTAACTCAGAGCAGATCTGAGTGTTGCCATTGAGATTCTTGACATAGCTATAGAATGCTTTGTGGTTGTCTTTAGAATCAGTGGTGATTTTGTTTTTGTAACTAGCTTTGGAGGGTTTTATCAGGGATCACAGCTTCTTACTGAGGCTGACCAAGGAGCACCTCCACTCATGGGATTTTGCCCTCTTTTGCAACAGTTTCTTCCTTCTGTTGTACAGTTTGTTTAGGGCAGGGGACCACCAGATTGGTTTCCTTTTCTTGGAGGATAGCATCTTGGTTCTGTTTGGGATAGCATAATTCATGCACTCATGTAAGTGCTTATAAAGTGCAATTGTGTAGGATTCAGTAGTTGTAACTGTATCGTCCATCTGCATGGGTGTCATGAAGTTCACCACATCTGTCTTAAGAAGCATAAAGTTGGCTTTGGAGAAATTTTTAACATGGTTTCCTTAATGGGGGTGGGGGCAGAATGCGGATATGTAAGGTAATTAGCTTATGGTTGGATCGGACCAATGAGGCATTGACTTCAGATGTGGAACACCGGTCACTCAGGACAAACCAAACTCCGTAACCAACACAAATAACCACAAAGTGAGCTAAATGCTACTCATTGCCAGAAGTCTCAGCCTCCAAATGCACACACTCCAGGCACTTCTCAGTATGGGGAATATTGATATCTGTTCAGTAACAGAAACCTAGTTCAAGGCTCCAGAGAGCACACCAGCACTGCCAGGATACTACTCATTCCATACCTTCCAGCATCAGTACCTGGATCATAGCACATAGGGTGGGGATGTATCCATATTCATCAAGGATACCTACACCTGTCTCTACATCCTCTCTACAGGATATGTACCCATAGAATGTTGCACAGCAATGTTCTTCCCACTCCACAGGGGTGGGGCCACAAAAGACCTTTGGCATTCATGCTCTATAAGCCTGACAAGTCTGATCTGCAAGGCAATGGAGTCAATCATAATGGAAGTCAACAATAAAGACATTGGGAACCTTCACACAGTTGAGCACACCCAGTTTGGCTTCATCAAATGCAGATCACACCTCCTGAACTGGGTGAATTTCTTTGAGACAGTTACCCAGCCTACAGATGATTGAAAGGAGCTCCACACAGCCTACCTATACCTCGCTAAGGCCTTTGACACCTTTCTGCAGTCAGGTATCATAGATGAACTCACCAATCTGGGCATGAATCCATACATCACAAGATTGCAGACTGGCTCACAGATAGATCCCACAAATTAAGAGTTGCTGGCTACATGTCAGACTCTACACCGGTCACAACTGGTGTCCCCCAGGGTTCAGTCCTGGGGTCCCTCCTGTTTGGTATACACTTCTCAAAAGTACATGCCTACACAGGAGGGTTGTGGTTGACTAATTTTGCTGGAAACTGTAAAGTGTTTGCCATAATAGATCCCCTGGATGACACAAATATTCTCCAGAAGGGACTCTATGAGGCAGATGTGTGGTGTCAGAAATCATGGCTTCAAGCTCAATGTGAAGGAATGCATAGTAGTCCCCTATGGTGAAAACAAAGTACCCACAAACTACCACATAGATGTTTCCCCCTAAAAACTGACAAGGTAATAAGGGATCTGGGGACACATGTAGATAGTCATCTTTCCTTTGACAACCATGTTGCCAAAGTGATTAGAAAATCCTATGTGGCCCACATAATCAACAAAGGGTTTGCATCAGGATCAAAAGAGGTAGTGGTGGCCCTCTACTCTTAAGTCAGCAGACCCATCATTGAGTACAATGCACCATTTTGGATGTATCGTCTAAGTATATCCAGCAGCTGGAGAGACCACAGAGGTACCTCACCAAGAGGATTACTGGCCTCAAACAGTTGTGTTATGCAACACAGAGGAAGTTACCTTGCTTACCAGTGGGAGTGGGAAGCATTGAGCTGCCTTTTGTCCAGTTTTGTGAGGTTTCAGCCAGTAACTAGTAGTTTATTGGTCGTTTTGGGCCAGTTTCTAGCTTTTTCCAGCCCCCTGGTATAAAACGCGTAAGCGTTAGCTGATTTAGCTGAGCTGCCACTGTTGCACACTAGGGCAGCGCCGGTTAAGCAGGTTTAAACTATTCGGGCTACCTAAAGTCCACTCTTCAAATTTTCCCTTACAACTACCTTCCTCGAACTATACTACTGATCAAATCAGCGTATCCTATAACTAAAAAGATCATCTCTACTTGACTCCAAGTAGACTATTCTCTATCTGTTAAACCTAGCACTTGCTCCTACAGTACTTATTACCTTGATACAGCACTCTTGTCATAGATAGTACCCCAAAAAGGCAACCCCCATTTCTCGGCCACCCACGTCCCCTGGAATCTTTTTTAAAGTTTTTTGTCTATCCTTATAGCATGTCGAGGGATCAGTTGCTAGTGTCCTCTCCTGCTCAGCTGGTGAACCTGGGAATATTGAGGCAATGTTACAATTGCCTCATGTACAGACAACCCTCTCCTCCTCCCACAAAACACAAATACATGCAAGAGATGCAACTATACGGCCAAACTGGAGGCTGAGCTCTCTCAACATAGGACTGGCAAGACCAGTCAGGAGGAGAAGGTTACCACACACACTATAGACCCAGTCTCACATAGTACCATTACAACCTCAAATCATACACATAAACACACAAAGACATACTGAGGCTCTGATCAAAAATCTACCAAAACAGCAGAGGCCACCAAAGCAGACACCCAAACAACCACCACCTCAGAACACAACACCTGCAACACATAGACCTCACAGTCAGAGTGTCAAACAGTCACAGCCCTTAAGGCCAAACACAATGCCAGACACACTAGTCATTGGTGACTCCATAGTCAGACACACTGACGTCCCGCTCACCAGACTGAATAAGGAGAAGGTCACAGTAAGCTGCCTATCGGGCGCTAGAATCCGCCACATAGCAAGCACTCAGGTCTCTCAACAGCAGGTACAAATATGACTCAGTCATTGAGCATGCTGGAGTAACCGACCTGAGACGTACCTCCTTGGACTACATGAAAAGAGACATTGAGGAGCTCTCTGATTATGTAGCCCAGGCAGGTATGACCCTGACCTTGAGCAGTATCCTACCTTCACCAAGAATGATGCCACAATACAGAGATAAGATGATCAGCTTTAACAATTGGCTTAAACACTGGTGTCATTCAAAGGGATCCAGTATCTGTCTGCCTGGGATGACATGCTGGACAAGCCACGCTGCTTCATAGGATGGCTTGCACCTGTCACCCTGGGATTCGGATATTGGCAAAGGCTCTTGCCACCCCATAGTGCCTTTTTAGGCAAGGCTCAAATTCTAAACTTACCACCCTAGAACACAAAAAGGAAAAAACTAAGGGTAATGCTGCTCAATGCCAGAAGTCTAAATCTCAGAATGCACTTTCGAGGCCCTTCTCAGTATGGAGAACATCGATGTCTGTGCTGTGACAGAAACCTGGTTCAAGGCTCCTGAGAGCACCCCAGCGCTATCAGGTTTTACCTCATATCATGCGTTCCGCCCCAAAATCCGGACAATACCAAGAAAGGAGGGGGGGTATCCATATTCATCAAGGACACCCACACCTCAAGACTGGTGGCAACGCACGATGCATCGGAGACCATCCATGTGCAATTAACCATAGGCAAGACTGCTCTGCAAATTGTAGCATGTTACAGGCCACCCTCACAAACTCAGGAACCTCACATGGCCTTCCTGAAAACACTAGAGGGGATAAATGTATCACCAAACACCATCATACTAGGTGACTTCAATTACCCTAATATAGACTGGGAACACTACTCAAGCCCAAACACCCTAGCCCAAAAGTTCCTGGAATTCATAAACTCAAATGCCATGGAACAACTAGTCACCATCCCCACAAGAGGAGATAACATACTTGATCTCATCATCACGAACATGGGACAACAATGTTCAACACCAGAAGTATACCCCTCACTGGTGAGATCAGATCACAAACTAATCTCGCTGGAGGTCCTCATCCCACCCCCACCTGAAATAAAAAAGACCACAGTAAAGAACTTCTCAAAAGCCGACTTCACACTTCTAAAGACTAGTGTGGTCTCCTTTAAGGCCCCCGAGCTGGCGGAAAACAGTACTCAAGCCGCTGAATCACTTACAAATGCCTTCTACCAGCACCTGCAGGACTGCATGGATAAGGCAATCCCAAGCAAAACAAAGACTCTTTGTACCAAAGGCAAGCGTCCAGTCTGGTGGACCCCAGCCATAAACAAACTCTACAACAAAAGGAGGAAGCTACTACAAGATAGAGCAAAATCCTTAAAAGGTAAGACACCCTTGATCACTATAAGTAAAAAACTAAGGGCTCTCATAAAATCATCCAAAGCAAATTTGGAGGGAAAAATAGCTAAAGACTCAAAAGACAATCATAAGGCCTTCTTTAGCTATGTTAGAAACCTAGGAGGAAACTCCCAGATATGCTCAGAACTAGTTCAAAATGATGTGAAGATTACTGATCCTACAGACATTGCCAACATACTGGCTGACAGGTTCAGTGCAAACTCCCCCCCCCTCCCCCCCAAAAGGAGAGATATCTATATCAAACGATTGCAGCCCCCCAAACATCTCCAGCGCCCAAGTGAGAACTGCTCTCTCCAAAGCAAAAAACACAGCATCCATGGGACCTGATGGTGTCCCCGGCTGTGTGCTCCACAAACTCAATGAGGAATTAAACCCACAGCTAGGACAGCTGTTTAATCAAAGTCTTACCTCTGGATACGTACCCAGGGAGTGGCGCACTGCAACTGTGGTCCCACTTCACAAAGGCGGTGCCTCCACCGACCCTGGAAATTACTAGCCTATTAGCTTGACAAGCCTTATCTGCAAAGCCATGGAGAGGATCATAATGGACCTCATAAATAAAGACATAGGGAATTTGCAGACTTTGGATCCAACCCAGTTTGGCTTTGTCAAAGGCAGATCATGCCTTTTAAACTTGGTTGACTTTTTCGAAACAGTCACCAAAGCCATTGATGAGGGAAAGGCGGTCCATACAGCCTACCTCGATCTGGCTAAGGCCTTTGATACAATACCCCACTCGGGTATCATTGAAAAACTCATCAGCTTAAATGTTAACCCGTACATCACAAGATGGGTTGCAAACTGGCTGAGTGACAGAACCCACAGGGTCAGAGTTGCTGGCGCCATGTCAGACTCAAAGCCTGTCACAAGTGGTGTCCCACAGGGCTCAGTCCTGGGCCCACTCTTGTTTGGCATCTACTTTTCCGAAGTACAAGCAAACACAGGAGGGTTATGGCTGACAAAGTTTGCAGATGACTGCAAACTGGGCGCCATAGAAGAAAACACATCTGACACAGATATCCTTCAGAAGGGTCTCACAGAAATGGATAACTGGTGCCAGAGCCACGGCCTAAAGTTAAATGCCAAAAATGCATAGTCATACCCTTCGGAAAAACAAGGTTACCCCTAGCTACCAAATAGGTGGCAATCCACTGAGCACAGAAGAAGTTATCAGGGACCTGGGGACCCAGGTTGATAGTAGTCTGTCATTCGACACCCATGTAGCTAAAGTAGTTAGGAAGACCTTCTACATTGCCCACCTTATCATGAAGGGATTCTCATCTAGATCAAGGGAGGTCATAGTCTCCCTTTACTCATCACTCATCAGACCAATGATTGAGTACAATGCCCCATTCGAATATATCTGACCCGACACTTGCAGCAGCTGGAGAGGCCACAAAAGTTCCTCACCAAAAGGATAAAGGGTCTCAAAAATCTGTCCTATGCTGCCCGACTGAAAGAACTCCAGCTCTATTCAGTCGCTTACTGCTCAGAGGTGACCTTTGCCTAACATACAAGGCCATGTCAAACCCAGATTTGATGAATATGCTTCACCTCAAAAATCTAGATCCATCAGAGCCACAAGGGCGGAGACTTAAACCTCGACACGGCTATTAATAGGACATGCTGGTGGGATAGATTCATCACCCAAAGACTCCCTATGCTGTGGAACAAAATCCCGGTACATGTGAGGCAGAGCACCTCGCTGGCCTTGTTCAAGAGAAATCTTGACCAATGGATGGGAGATTGCAGATATACCCCAGGGATTACCTCAGTGTCACTGCTCGACAGAGGCACAGCAAAATAATGGGTATAGTTCCCCATACTAAAGGGGTGGCGTAAGCCACAAAACGATGGGCTAGGCTTGTAAATGCCCTCGGGCAGATAGCCTAGTATGAACCTATGAACCTATGAACCTATGAACACAACTGGTAAAACTAAATCTTTTCTCCGTTGCGTACCGCCTACTCAGAGGCACACTCTGCCTAACATACAGAGCCATATCCAACACATAACTGTTGAACATGCTCCATCTACGGATAACAAAATTGAATCACACTACACACTCCAGGGATATGAACCTCATCACAACAATGAATACAACATGCTGGTGGGATAGAGTACCATCCCAGACACTTGCCTTACTGTGGAACAGAGTCCCAATGTACATCAGACAGAGCCCCTCGCTGACACTCTTCAGTAGGAACCTTGATGAGTGGATGGGAAACAGACAATTCATGCCAGGCATCACATCAGCAGCCCCACTAGAAAAGGGCATAGGGTACTAGCTATTAGAACTAGGACTTAGGAGACTACCCAATGGGGTGGTGAAAGCTGCACAACTTGCCTAGGCTAATATATGCCTTTGTGAAGATAGTCTATTACATACCTATGAACCTATGTGACAGGTACATGTCTACAGATGGTAGATGTGTACTTCATTGTACAGTCATGTTGTACAGCAGGCACATGCACCACATACACTGTAATACTTACAGATACTGGTGGCTATTATGTACAGTGGGTGAGATGTGCACCTCATGTCTTTTGTGCCATTGGGATGTGTGCTGGGTGGGACAGTCCTGGATGGCTCCCTGTCATGGTCACCCTCTTACACACATCTCTGCCCATCCATCTTTAGCTTATTATACTGTGTTCCCCCTACATATATATAGATAGGTAATAGGCTATCTGCCTGAAGGCATATATTAGTATGGCCAGAGTGTGCAGCTATCACCACACATGGGGTTAGTTCCCTAGGCCTCTGTGTAGTAGAGCTGATGAAGTGCCCATGGTGTGACAGTTCAGTTTCACATACATTCATCAAGGCTCCTCTGGAAGAGTGTCAGTGAGGGCCTCAGCTTAAAGTAGGTTGGGAGCCTGCTCAAAAGCAAGGAAAGTATGTGAGTTAGTAATGTATCCCTCCAACATGTTCTATTTATTGTTGTGATGATGATATCCCTAGAGCATGTGGCACAGTGTGCTTCGGATTACTTCAGATAGAGCATGTACATCAGTTCTGCATTGGACATGGACCTGTCTGTTGGGCAGAGATCGCCTGAGTAGACAGTATGCAACAGAGTACAGATTGAGTTAACTTCAGTCATGTTGCATGGGGCAAATGTTTGAGGCCAGTAATCCTCTTGTTGAGGTACTTCAGTGGTCTTTCCAGCTGCTGAAGGTGCCTAGTCAGATTCATTGCAAGTGTGCTGTGATACTCTGATGGGTCTGATCACTGATGAGTAGAGGAAACCTCCTTTGACCTACATGCAAAGACCTTGGCAATTTGTGGGAACACATAGCATGATTTTCTAACCACTTTGTGAATGTGTTTCTGAAAGTAGAGATGACTATCCACATGTGTCTATAGATCCCTTATTATTACCTCCATATTTAAGGTGTTGGCACCTATGTGGTATTTGTATGACTGTAGCTCGAGGCCATAATTTTGACACCACATCTGTCTGACTGAGACCCTTTTTAAGGTCGTCTCTGTTGTCCCAAACATCGATTATGACAACCTTTTTGCAGTCATCCACAAACTTTGCTAACCATAGCCCTTGGGTGTTTGACTGTATTTCTGAAAAGTATACACCAGACAGGAGGGGTCCCAGAACTGAGCCATGGGGGACAGCAGTTGTTACCAGCTTACAGTCCAACAGGGAGACCACAATTCTTACCTTGTGGGATCTATCTGTGCCCCAGTTGGAAATCCATCAGATGACATACGTGTTTATGCACAGGTTGTTGATTTTGTGGATACGACATGTGTGTGGGATGTTGGAAAAGGGCTTTTCAAGGTCTATGTAGGCTGTGTGGAGCTCATTTCATTGATGTATGTCCTGGGTGACTGCCTTGAAAACTGTCTAACAGGTTTATGGACCATGATCTGCCCCTGACCAAACCAAAATGGGTAGGGTTGGGTGTTTGTAGGCTCCCAATAGCTCTGTTTATGAGTTCCATAATGATGGACTCCATGGCCTTGCATGGCTTATAAGACAATAGTTCCCATGGTCTGTTGTGCACCAACACTTGTGGAGTGTGCCAAACATTGCTGTAATCCATTCAACAGTTTCATATCCTGTACAGAGGGTGAGTCTCAACAGACTGTTCAGGTGCAGGGTCTGTTTGTTTTGGAGTTCACATATGACACAGCCAGGGACACCAAGTCATCCCATAGACACTGTGTTTTTAGGTTTGGATAGAGCTGTTTAACCATTGTATATGTGATTTCTGACTTTTCACAATCTCCAGGTATGGTAATGGGCCCTTTTGTCAGTGAGAGGGGGGTAAATATGTATGAACCTGTCTGATAAGATGTTGGCAATGTCAGTCGTGTACATGTATTCATTTACAATTTGCACTGACTCAGAAAATATATGAGTTTACATTGATATTTATGACATAGCTAAAGAAAGCTTCCTGGTTCTCTATGGACTCTTTGGCAATATTTTTGCCAGAACATGGCTTGGATAATGTTAGGAGTGCTCATTGTTTCTTGATGATACTGATCGGAGATTTATTGTTCTTCTTTGGATTTTCATTTTCTTTGAACAACTTAAGTACTTGTATTACATAGTTTGATTATGACAGGGATCCAATATATTATATGGGTCTGTTTTCATATCACTGTGTGTGCAAGGCAGGATTGGTGAATAGTGACATGTGTCTGGAGTAAGAGTTGCAACTGCCAGATATGTGTGGCCCACTGCTGTACTCAGACATGGCCTAAGTGTGTGAGCATGCCCAGTATGACCTTTCAGTATGTTGTTGACTGACATTTGCTTTGTTTAAGTATGTGAGCATGCCCAGTATATATGTGTGTGAAAATTCAAGTTGATGTTTACTTCAGGGCTCACCTTTGTGTTGTACATTGACAGGAAGCACGCTGTGCCTGCAGGGCTTCCATGAGTCAGTTTGCATAGACTTATCAACATTTCTACATACAGGGGTGACAGCTATTATTTGTACATTTCTACCCAGGGGGGCACACCTGATTGTTACTGTGGGTGTACATAGGATGAAGGGTACACCTGACACGTATACACATTTGGTAGGCCTGCATTGCTATGTCAGGTACTCCATTTCAGTCTGTACTGTTGTCTATCATACTGGCTTGAGGCATACCACTGTACTACAAATCTTAGCTTCCAATTACATGCATATTAGTTTGTGAGTTCATAGCCTACCCAACCCACATCACACTGCCTGGCCTGCTGTTATCTGCCTGCATAGGCCTGGGGGGAGGTTACTCATATACCTCTTCAGAGGGCATGATACAGCATTTGTTTTTGTTTGCGTTTGTCTACAATTGTCCTGCTGGCTGTGACTGCTAGGTATGTGACCCCCCCCCCCCCAACTGGTATGGGTGAGTGACTTAAGTTGTGTCTGGGCCAGTGAAATGCTGTCATGGCTTAGTGGTTCAGTACTGTGACTATAGTGCACAGTATCCTGAGTTCAAGCCCTGTCACTGCTTTTTATTTTCCTGCTGGGCAGACCTGACTGGTTAAGGAACAGTAAAGCAGGTGTGAGCGTGTTTACCCGACTTTGCTCGACTTTGCCCAACATTGCCC
Organism: Protopterus annectens; assembly: GCF_019279795.1. Taxonomy (NCBI): domain Eukaryota; kingdom Metazoa; phylum Chordata; order Ceratodontiformes; family Protopteridae; genus Protopterus; species Protopterus annectens. The sequence continues at coordinate 1,003,744,638 of NC_056739.1, forward strand.
GACCTTGCCCGATGTGGTTAGCCTGGTGTGCAGCTACGCACAATTGTATTTAAATATGCTCAATACTAGTAAAATGTGCTTAGCAGTGCTTTATATTGCTTAAAATAGGGCACTCATGCCTCAGGTGGTGCTGCAGGGCTGCCTATGTTGGATGCACATAGTAAATGTCCTCTATATGTTTGAAAACAGGTAGTGTCAAGTTAGGCATCCCTTTTACTGCATGTGCGAGTCAGAGAGAGGTGTCATTTCCAGGGTTCCTACTGAGTCAGTGTATGTGCTATGCGTTGCCTCTTTGTCAAGGCCAGGGCATACTGGGCATGCCTCCTTCTGCCTACTGGGGCAGGCTCGGGTTGTTCCTCCTCTGAGTCACGCTGTGCCTGTGCAGGCCTTGGCAATGGTGGGGGGCTGTTTGGCTCTGCCCCATGCTGTTCCTGCTGCAGTTGTTTCCGCAGGATCATATTGTGTAGCATGGCACATACCATAACAATTTGGGCACATGTAGTTGGTGAGTACTGCAAGGCTCCAACAGATGTATCCAGGCACCGGAACTGTGACTTGAGCATCCCAAACACATGCTCAATTATGTTTCTTGTTTGTGTGTGTGCCTCATTATGGAGTTCTTGTTCAGGTGTGTGTGCATTTCTGATGGGTGTCATCAGCCACGGCTCCAGTGCGTATCCAGCATCCCCCACTAAGTGACCATCAGGGATGTCCCCACTGGCAAATCTCTGGTACAGCTGTGTCAGATGCCAGATGTGGGAATCGTGATAGCTTCCAGGGTAGCCAGCACAGACATTCATTATTATGCCGTGGGCATTGTACACGACCTGGCAGTTGATGGAGGGGAAGCCCTTGCAGTTGATGTAGATCCTACCCCACTCACCAGGTGGTGCTTTGATGTGTATGTGCGTGCAGTCTATTGCACCCACTACCTCACTAGCTATTCTGCTATTTGGTGGAAAAGACATATTGCTGGCCAATGCCTCACGGGAATTGGGGAAATATACATGGTCACCAACATGTGCTGACATGGCATCCAGGAACTGGTGGAGTACCCTGGATGCTGATGCCTGTGAAATCCCCATCATATCACCAGTTCGTCTTTGGAAGGTACCTGTAGCTAGTATTCTTATGCCAACACATACCTTGGTATCCACTGGGATGGGTTCCCCTCTGTTGGTTCTGTGTGTGAGGTGTGGCCGGCACAGCTCAACAATTTCCTGTAGGAAATCTCTGTCCATCCTATAGCACTCCACTATCTCCAGATCATGTAGCCCCTGGTAGGTTACCATGGGTCTGTACACTCTTCTCCGTCTCCTCACTGTGGGTTGCTCAGCAGCATTCACAACATCACCACCCTCAGCACCTTGCACATGTTGGTTTATGATAGCAAGAGCAGCCCCTAACATTTTGTCTGACTTAAACTTTTTAAGCTTTCCCTCTTTGTATACTGCAGTGTTGCAGAGTTCTTGGGAAAAAACAGGGGGGAATGCTGTTTGCAGAGTTTAAAGTGCTGGGCTGGGCTAGTCTGCTGCCTGTGTAATTGGCTGATTCTGATATATTTCACCTGGCAGCTCTGCTAGTTCTCCTTGGTTAACTTCCTACTACTTCTTTTCCTTCCTTTTGCCTTTCTGTTACCGCCCAGTGGGAAGCGCCGTGCAAACAAGCGCAAACGCTCGCATACGCACGCACACGCTGTGTGCATGTTTGCAAGGAGTTTCCTATCTTTTAACATTGTGCACCTTTGGTTTGAGGTTTTCAAATAGGACAACTGTAGGCATGCCTCTTGCAATCCTGAGCAATTCAAAGCAAACATAAGCCACTGTGCTTCAATTAGCTTACAGCCTTTCTGACATACCCCCTCATGATGTCACCTATATTCTACTCTACTACTCACCTACTCCTACTCTTACACTCTTGGGACATAGCTCACAAGCTGGGGAAAATTGGGATTCACTATCCTTATCCTCATTTGCATAGGATTGCCTACTAATGCATGGTTACATCTCTGACACTGAGCTTCCCCCCCTTAGCAACCACTACTCAGTGGCCATGTTGTCTTCAGCCTGCCATTCACCTGCATGGCAGAATAAGCTTTTTAGTGAAAATGCCTATTTTTTTTTTTTTTTAAATTATTTTCTTGTTTTTATAACCGCAGCACATTTGCGGGGTGCTGCGCTATGCTTAAACATCGGAGATTGGGGGAAAAAAAGTTAGATTTTTATATTTTTAAACATTTATAAATGCCAAATGCCGTATATTTGGCCATTGGCATGCTTCCTCAACTGTATGCATCCTTTATTTGGAGCTGTCAAAGCTCCGTTTAGCTATTTGTAGAACGGTACTCCGTTACCAATGGAGTACATTTCTGCAGATAACACTAATCTTCCACTGACAGGTTAGTGTTTCCTGGATCACAAATTTACCTAATTTGCATAGCTTTCACCAGCAAATGAGGTAATTTGCATACTATGATGCTGCCCGTGCAAGAGTAGCTTTAGCAGCTCTCGTGCACGCCCCTGCTGGCTGTTCCTGGATAGCACGGCAGACATATTGCTTGTTTGACATCTTACACTACTCTACAACTCCGTGCAAGCTTTCGTAAATCTGGCCCATTATTTAAGAAAAAAAATACTTACTTTTCTTAAATAATGTCTTTGTATAATGGCAGATTACTGTTCTTCCGCCGGTTGTGGTATACTGCTTCTTCATTTTGATGTAGTGCGCATGTGTATGGGACTTGCATTCCCAAGCATGCCGAGTACATCAATGATTTGAAACGGAAGCATCGGAGAAAAGAAAGTCTCCTTTGCTCTGTTTTCTCTTTTCTTTTTTAGTTGTAAAAAAAAGGTTTTGTGGCACTTTATACCAACGGAAAAAAAGTCTGGGCGACCGGACCTTTTTCCGTTGGTATATTGTTGGATTTACAATGGGCATGCTGGTTGGGCTGGGCCAATCAGCGTGCACGTTTTTGAATAGTAATAGGGAGTCATTGTATAATACTGATATATTTATTATATATCTACAACTACTGTATGTGGAGTCTCAACTCTTTTTCTCTCTTACTGCATGTATAACTTTGTGCAGCCACTATTGTGTAGTGCAAATGTTACTGTCACTTGAAATTTCGTATCACCTGTATAACTGTGTACAATTACTATTGTGTGGTGCAGATGTTACTGTTTTACATGTTTTCTGTTGTATTACTGAATGGATCTTTTCTCCCCAAGCCTCTGCTGCAAACGGACAGTCTTACCTAGTCAATTTCCCATTGGTAAACAAATATAAAATAAACAAATAAATAAAATAAATCTTATGCCACCTGCTGCCTGACGCCTTCATGTCCTACCTCCGTATGGCACCAGTTCAAGTTATTTCTAGAACAAAAAAAAACAACCACCCTCCCTTCCTGCATCAGTATTAGCAACAACATGCCTTTTTCCATTTTTTTTCTTGGGTTTGTGATATTGTGTCAACTGTTGCCACCTCTCTTGATTCAGGGTCACTCTCCTACCTTCTTCAGCTGTCAGGCCTGACTGTCACATGTCTTCTTTCACATAATTCATGCATCTGTTTTATGGATGCCCTCATTACTTCTTGCCTTCTTTCTGTCTGTCCCAATTCTTATTCACAAAATCATTTTCTGCTTTTCAGACACATCAACTTCATCTTTTCTAGCTTCTTCTGCTGCTCAGCTTTACTGCCCAAGTTTTTGTACCACACAGAAATGATGGTGGCTCCACTGTTTTGTACACTTTACATTTCAGCATATTTGGGATTCCTCAGTCACATACTACCCTGACACTCGGTACCAGTGAGCTGCAGCCCTGCAGCTTCTAGCTTTCACCTCCTCATTCAGACTTCCCTTCTCGTCAACCACCCCTCCCAGATATTTGAATATGTTAACCATTTCCACTCTTTTCTATTCTGTCTCAGTTTTCAACAACTTCTGATTTCCCTCATTTGCTGCCATGACATCTGTCTTGTTTGTACTCAGTTTCATTCTATGTGCCTTTAGTTTTGAATTTCATCCCCCTATCATTTGCTGAAGTTCCTCTGAGTGTCTGTTTGTAATGCTACACTGTCTGGATACACAAGGTTCATTGATCTGTTCCCTCCTATCAGGCTGATGATGTAGTCTGTCACCAGGAGGAAAAACTGGGAGCTCAGAGCTGAGCCTTAATGCACCCCACTAGAACTATGAACCCTTATTTGAGTTTAAACACTGTGCATATTTGTGTTATTGGTCTTTGTGCATAGCCTTCACTAATTGTACCAATGTTTCCAAGACATCAGACTACTGCAGGACTGCCCAAATTAACTTTGTTAGGACCTTGTTATGTGCTTTCTCAAAGACAGGGGATACCCCGTTGGACACTTTTCTCATCTCTGGCCTCTTCTCTACTCTCCTTCTCACTGCAAGTATTGGTTGGTTATACTACATCCTGATCTGAATCTGAACTGCTAATCTCCCAGCTTACTTTCATATGATTTGTGTATTTTTATATTTATCACCATCTCCAGTAGAGTAGCTTTTTTGCATTTTGGCAGGAATATGATGCCTATACACTGCCCATAGTTACGAATGTTTCCATCCAGTGATCTGGGACATGTCTGTCTCTCCATACAACTATCAGTACTTATCTGCTGCGATCTCAGCTGAGCCTGCTACGTTCTCTAACTTCATTTTCCTTGATATTGTTCTTCTTCCTGTTCTTCTTCTTCATCATAGGCTGTAGATGGGGAAGCACAGCTTCAGATGGGTTTTATATTCGGAAACTGCTGGACGTACTCATTCCATCTGCCTCTGACATCTTGTGTATTGATGAAAGGGTTGTTGCTGTCATCTTTTATGAATGTTGTCTGATGATACCTTCTTTACCTTTCCGTCTTTGCCTTGCAGCTTGATAAGAGTTTTGTTGTGGCATCTGCTGGGTACATTTCAAGGAGCTTTTAGAGTATTGTTGATGCCTTGTCCATTTCTATTGTGAGTACTGTCTTTGTCTTTTTGTTAGCCAACCAGTATTGCTTCATAGCTGTGCCAATCTTTTCTATCTCTCACATTTTGTTGTACTCCTTTTTTTCTTTTCATTACTTCCTGGACTTCTTCAACCAGCTTTGCTTATGCACCTTAATTCTATACCTGGCTCAGATGCATGCTTATCCCACAGTTTTTACAAATACTGTTTGTGTCGCTGCCATTCTTCTTTTATTCTATTTTCTCTTTATACTGGTGTACTACAGCCTTGAGTATTTCCTTGAGCTCCTGTACTTTAAGGCCAGTCAACTACAGGTATTCACCCTGACTTCTGTTGAACATAGAGCCTTCTCTAATCATTGACTGAAGCTGATTGTGGCTAATAGTGGATTTTCTGTGGGCCAGTTTTTTTCCACTGGTGATGAGTTCTCTATCTCCAATTCTGCCATAATACCTTTTCCTTACTAGGAGGAAATCTTCCTGAGTTGCATGTTGGTCACTCTTATATGTGAGCTTGTGACTGTCTTGCTTGCTGAATCCTGTTTTGGCCATCATCCACCCATTTTCCAGACAGAAGTCTATAATGGCCTCTCTTTCTTTATTCCTGTTGCCTAACTGTATGTTCCCAAGCAGTCCTCATGTTCTGTTCAATGTATCCCAATGTGAATATTCAAGTCCCCATTATCAAAATGAACCCATCTTGTCCTGTTTTATCTAGTAGGTCCTGCAGCAGTTGCCTGAATGTACTATTTTCCTTGCCATCATAACCCTGCTGTGGGTATAGGCTGGGTTATGAATACTGCCTACTACTGCCTTTACTCTGGGGTCTGACTGCCATGAGTCTCTCATGAATTCTGATGATATCCTCCACTCGCTTCAGAAGAGTCTTCTTCTCTACAATTCCCAGCCCCATTTCTAGTACGTCCTCTTCTTCCTGACTAGCAACATCTGGATCACAAGCCAAGTGGCTCTGCTGTACTGCCTTCTTACCCTGTCTCCTGGATACACAGGATATCCAATCTCCTCCTTAACAACATGTCATCCACTTCTAGGCTGCATGCTGTTACTGCACCTAGATTCAGAATAGCTATCCTTTGTTCTTGTTCAGAAGATTGATTGGTTTTAACTTCAGCTTTCACTCATCACAGATATTCCAGATACTTCACACCAGACAAGTGGACACTAACTGGCCAGTACCTTATTGACCCAGGGCTGATGGACTTTATGATTGGCACACACTGCCCATTAGAGGCACATAAATCCCTCTCACTGTTAGCACGAGCACATGGGTCCTTGACGTAGGTCAGTGTAGGTTGAGTCCTAAGGCCACCCGCCCCTTTTTTCTGGTGACATTTGTTAATATGATGTAGCAAAATCACCTATAACAAAATGTACGTTAGCAACAAGCCAGTTCTTGAATAATATGCAGTCTGTGATCCATATCCATCTACCTAAAGGAGAATGTGCACCAAAGTTAATGTCTAAAGCAGCTGGTCTACACAACTCTTCCCAGATAGGTTACTGCCCATGACTGCATTTAATTTTGGGTCAGTTTGAGGTGAAAACACCAAGCATGCATTTTTTTTTCTGTGAGATGGAAGGAACCACACAGAGATGCAGGGATGGTCCAGTTATGGTAGATAACTGAGGTGAGACATAATTCATTGTTCCTAAGAAGATGAAATGGTTTAACGTATAACCATGATGTCCATAAAGGTAAGTAAGGGAAAGGAAGGGGAGAAATTGAATTCCATCATGGAAGTACCGAATAGAGAAAACAATAAAGCAACTCAGACAAGAAGTGTCACTGTCAGAAGAGTATATAAGAAAGAACAGATCAACAAAAGTACTCATAAAGATAGACATGATAAAAGCAATGTGCAGTATTAGAACAGATCAGGATCTATCATGCACTATCCCAAATACACTAAAATTATCATCACAGGCAGAAAAACGTAGAAGATACACAGATAAATATAAAAGAAAAGTACAAAATAAGCAATTTATTGATGACCTCAAAAAGTTCTATAGAGAATTGGGAAACAAGCCAAAAGGAATTGAAAGACAACCCAAAAAAAGAAGAACTAGATACATTTTAGAGAAATATCTATGAAGATCCTGTGGAACATTAACAAAGATGCTAAATGGATGGGAGAAGTAAAAGAAAGAATAAGAAGTTCAAAGGTACAGGATATGAAATGGGATGAAGTAACAGCTAGAGAGATTGAAACAAAGTTAAGAATAGTTTAAACACAAAAAAGGACACACACAACTCCCAAAAAAAGTTGTTTCCATATGAGAGTTGAAAGTTAAGAAACGCATCTGAAAGACAAAAACTGCAGCGAACCACCATGAGATAAAAGTTGTAAAATTTAATGAAGATGAACGAGCGCTTTCACGCACACTCAGGTGCGCTTCATCAGGTACAATTACATCAAACATATCACTTGCTTTTATACATTGACTAAGTCCTCAATTAAACAATTAAGAAGATAATTAGACAGATTTAAAGGTACAGCATATAAGAAAAAATCTTTTTCAAGGCAAACAGTTCATTTAGGTAGTCAGCCGCACCAAATTTCAAATTCTCAAGTTCACCTTAAGATAGCAGCTGAAGAATGCAGTTAGAAAACCGTATGTTCAACAATCATTATGGCTTCCATATAATACATATAAAAATTAAGTAGAAATAATTAAAATCAGTACACCTGAAAATAGCATAAGGGACAAAACAGTACTAAAAAGAAACCTTACTATATATCCACCTATCAGTCATTACTTAAAATAGGATAATATCAGACCATGATGTACTGATGGTACTGGTACTTTATATATATGAGTGGGGAGTCCATTCGTAAGAAAATAGATAGCATAAGCAAGGCTGATTAGTCAAATCATATATATATATTGTGCAGCCAACGTCATAAAAAATGACAGGATCTCCCTAAATATATAAAGGTTATATTAAACTAAACAATTCTCTAAGGCCACATAAATATCATAAATAACTATCAAATAATAAATTATTATTCACACAAGGGTTCATATATATAAACCCTATGAGAGAATACACAATCAATATGCTAGAATAAAAATGTCTATGGATCATCATGAAAATCAATATAAATATGTTTGTACAATCATGGCTAAAACACAAACTAATCAGACCCAAACAATGGTGTAGGGCAAATTATAGAATCAACATATACATATGGCCCTTAATCTGATGTTATAAGGAGTCAATAAGGGCTGCATAAAATATCATTATACAAAACTAAGGATACTGGTAAGAATAAAGGTGTGACATACAGATGCCAATAACAAAGATTCAAAGTAAATGAACGAAAGCCAACATGGGCAATCTTGACTTGCTGAAAATAGCAAATGTAAAAAAGGCCAGAAATGGCTAGACTGAACAGGTATGTAAAGAATGTAAATGTGATCATTTGACCAGAGAATGAGACAAATGATGTTATACTGTCAAGAAGAACCTGTCAAAGCAGGCCGGATGTTAACTATAGTATTTAATCCAGGTTTGATGTGTGCTCTAAGTCTAAGTATCCACCTTAGTTCACACATTTCAGTTGTTCCTATAATATTCCCATCCTGTTTGTTTATATTAATCACTTGTAATACTAAAAAATTGAAACTGTGTTGGGTATGATCTTGACAATGCATTGCCAAAGCATTGCTAACATTGCCCTTTTTTATATCATAGGTATGATTGTACATACAATCCCTCAATCTGCGTGATGTCATCCCCACATAATATGCATTGCATAGATTACACATTGCCAAATAAACGACATTTTGGGTATCGCATGTAGCATAGAAAGTTGGCTTAAACATTATATTAATGCCAGGTATATTAAGTTCTCGATTTCTACTAATAAATTTACATAAAGAGCATCTATTACATGGATAGGTGCCTGTCTTAAAACTGGCTCTTATATCAACAGGGGAGACTTCTGTTCTCTCTTTACAAAGCAGTCTCTTGATATTCAGACAGTTATTAAATCTAAATGAGGGTCGCTTGTCAACTATTTGGGATAATTGGGGATCAGACAGTAATATCTTCCAATTGTTTTTAATAATCATAGTTAACTGATCTACATCATTGGTATATTTGATATCATAAGCCAAACCTTTTTTATTTTTTGCCACGTTGGGCCTATGGTATCCCCTTCTTCTATCTGAGGGCATTTCAATCAAATCATTTACTATCTGTGCAACCAAATCAGGCGGATAGCCTCTATCTGAGAAATGTTGGGCTTGTTGTTTCATTAGCTCAAGCGCATCATGTTTGTCACTACATAGTCTCAGTATCCTAGTCATTTGTCCCTTTACAATATTTCGGAACACATAGCATGGATGTAGGCTGTTGTAGTGTAAAATGCTATTTTTCCAACATGATTTTTTATAAAGGGTAGTAGTCAGATTGTTATCTAACCCTTTTATGATGGAAATGTCCAGAAAATTAGCCTTAGTGCTGGAGCATTCATAAGAAAAAATAAAAAACGATGTCGTGGAATTCATGTAGGAGATGAATTCCTGTAATAACTTTAATCCACCATTCCAAAGAACCAAAACATCGTCTAAGATGACATGTTTGAACCTAGGGTCCTTAAAGATGAAGTCCTTTTCCCACTGAAATACCACTATGTTGGCATAGGCATTGGCACAGGGAGTGCCCATCGCCACTCCCCATGTCTGCGCATATACCTTGTCATCAAAAAGAAATATATAGTTGTTTAAAACCAGATCCAATAAGCAACAAATATTCATACATTCAGTGTTATCAAATTTACCAGATTCAGAAAGATGAACCCTTATGGCATCCAGACCATAGTCGTTAGGAATACTGGTAAAAAGACTTTTTATGTCAAGCGTGACTAACAATGTATTGGCATTGACTTCCCTACATAGTGAGTCAAGTTTTAAATCTGACAGTAGGTCGTAAGAATTCTTCAGGACGGTAGGAATAACATCCACCATGTCACCTAACTTGGACTGAACATAGAGTGAAGCATTCTGGGTAACCCAATGGTCACCAGATACTATTGGGCGTAAAGGGGGGGGGGTTCATTTTTGTGTAGCTTGGGCAGCCCCTTAATCAAGGGTATCAAGGGATCATTTATAACTAAAAAATCATACAGTGTTCTATCAATAGACCGGGTCATGAGCAAATCATAGATGGTATCATGTACATAGTTGATAATAGATGCTACTCTCGACCTATCTATTATCCTGTAAGCCTTGTCGTCACTAAGCATATCAAACATTAATGCCTTATATCGGCTAGTGTCTAATGCAACAACCCCCCCCTCCTTTATCAGCTGGTCGAAAAACCGTATTTGCATCATGGCAAAGAAGGTCAAGAGCTTGTTGTTGTGCATGGTTTAAATTAACAAAAATGTGTTTATGTTCCTTATGTTCAAAGTATATATAAAATTCATGCTCACATGCACGCATAAAACACTCAACAGAAGATGGTGTAGGAGGAATGTAGCAACTTTTCCTTTTACATACTTGCACATTATAATTACAATTAGTTTGGTTACATGAGCTATCTTTAAACAATACCTTTAGAGACAATTTACGGGTGAAAAGGCGCAAGCCTAAAAGCGTATCAGACAATATACTTCTTGTCGAAGGAATGAAGGATAGTCCCAGGTTCAAAATAAATTGTTCATCAATAGAAAAGGTCTTGGAAGTCAGATTGAAAAAGAGACAGTTCAGTTCTTTGCTTTCCTTCTCGATTCGAAAGCTTCTCCTGACATTTTTTCTTTTTCCTCTTCCCCGGCTGTTTGAGCGCATGCGTGTTGCGCTCTTGTACGGAAGGGGGAAGTTTAAAGACATGGGTACAGAAGAAACATTTTTAAAGTTATTGTCTTTAGGTCTTGCACCCAACTTATCTGTACTGGCTAAACCCTGTTGATTGCAAGGTAGAGATGAATTACATGGGTTGGATTCTGAGTCAGAGGTACCCACAGTGTGTTTATCATTTAACGGGTCAGCAACCAAAGAAGCTGATAAAGTGTTAGGTGTATGATTAGTCATATGCAGAGTCTCCGGGACGGCAACATATTCATTTCTTTCCTGTTGAGTCACTTTTGGCCAAACAAAGATACGACCTGACTGAAAATCCTGGTGGTCACGCCTCAGTTTCCTGAGTTTTAACTGTTCCAACTTATTGCTATAAGTAGCCAGCTGCTTATTCATGTTGTGAATCTTGGATGTACAAAAATCAGACTTAAAATTCACAGTGATGAAATTATATTGTTCTTCTACTTTATTGAGGAGGTCAGCCTCAATGGGAGCAAAATGTTCCAAAAGAAGGTGTATATATTTGTAGCCAAATTCAATATTGAGCTCTTGCCACTTCCGCAAAAGCTCCGTCTGACTGTCACCATAACTCGGCATACATAAAACGCGCATACCGCGCGGGATAACCTTAAAATGTAAACAGGCTTGCAGATGTCTTTTCTGCCAAACAAGTCTGTGTAGCCGGTAAAGATCATTTTCTAAGCTCCGCAAGCAGCCAAAAAAGGCATGTAAATTGTCATCACTATTAGTATTTATCATGGGTACATCACCTGTAACATCTAGATTCAGCAGCGGATTTTCCTTCTGGTAAAAAAGACAGTTCCAACTATCGGTTCCTGTTACACCTGTCGGTTTATAGTCGAGTTCGATGTTTGGGACATCCATCATGTAACGGTCAGTTAGATAAAGAAGCAGAAGGAATATTAGCAGCAGGTAAATACCGACCATTCAAAGGTTCTTTGCACCACAATCGTAAAACATGAAAGACAAAAACTGCAGTGAACCACTATGAGATAAAAGTTGTAAAATTTAATGAAGATGAACGAGCGCTTTCACGCACACTCAGGTGCGCTTCATCAGGTACAATTACATCAAACATATCACTTGCTCTTATACATTGACTAAGTCCTCAATTAAACAATTAAGAAGATAATTAGACAGATTTAAAGGTACAGCATATAAGAAAAAATCTTTTTCAAGGCAAACAGTTCATTTAGGTAGTCAGCCGCACCAAATTTCAAATTCTCAAATTCACCTTAAGATAGCAGCTGAATAATGCAGTTAGAAAACCGTATGTTCAACAATCATTATGGCTTCCATATAATACATATAAAAATTAAGTAGAAATAATTAAAATCAGTACACCTGAAAATAGCATAAGGGACAAAACAGTACTAAAAAGAAACCTTACTATATATCCACCTATCAGTCATTACTTAAAATAGGATAATATCAGACCATGATGTACTGATGGTACTGGTACTTTATATACATGAGTGGGGAGTCCATTCATAAGAAAATAGATAGCATAAGCAAGGCTGATTAGTCAAATCATATATATATATTGTGCAGCCAACGTCATAAAAAATGACAAGATCTCCCTAAATATATAAAGGTTATATTAAACTAAACAATTCTCTAAGGCCACATAAATATCATAAATAACTATCAAATAATAAATTATTATTCACACAAGGGTTCATATATATAAACCCTATGAGAGAATACACAATCAATATGCTAGAATAAAAATGTCTATGGATCATCATGAAAATCAATATAAATATGTTTGTACAATCATGGCTAAAACACAAACTAATCAGACCCAAACAATGGTGTAGGGCAAATTATAGAATCAACATATACATATGGCCCTTAATCTGATGTTATAAGGAGTCAATAAGGGCTGCATAAAATATCATTATACAAAACTAAGGATACTGGTAAGAATAAAGGTGTGACATACAGATGCCAATAACAAAGATTCAAAGTAAATGAACGAAAGCCAACATGGGCAATCTTGACTTGCTGAAAATAGCAAATGTAAAAAAGGCCAGAAATGGCTAGACTGAACAGGTATGTAAAGAATGTAAATGTGATCATTTGACCAGAGAATGAGACAAATGATGTTATACTGTCAAGAAGAACCTGTCAAAGCAGGCCGGATGTTAACTATAGTATTTAATCCAGGTTTGATGTGTGCTCTAAGTCTAAGTATCCACCTTAGTTCACACATTTCAGTTGTTCCTATAATATCCCCATCCCGTTTGTTTATATTAATCACTTGTAATACTAAAAAATTGAAACTGTGTTGGGTATGATCTTGACAATGCATTGCCAAAGCATTGCTAACATTGCCCTTTTTCATATCATAGGTATGATTGTACATACGATCCCTCAATCTGCGTGATGTCATCCCCACATAATATGCATTGCATAGATTACACATTGCCAAATAAACGACATTTTGGGTATCGCATGTAGCATAGAAAGTTGGCTTAAACATTATATTAATGCCAGGTATATTAAGTTCTCGATTTCTACTAATAAATTTACATAAAGAGCATCTATTACATGGATAGGTGCCTGTCTTAAAACTGGCTCTTATATCAACAGGGGAGACTTCTGTTCTCTCTTTACAAAGCAGTCTCTTGATATTCAGACAGTTATTAAATATAAATGAGGGTCGCTTGTCAACTATTTGGGATAATTGGGGATCAGACAGTAATATCTTCCAATTGTTTTTAATAATCATAGTTAACTGATCTACATCATTGGTATATTTGATATCATAAGCCAAACTGTGAGATGGAAGGAACCACACAGAGATGCAGGGATGGTCCAGTTATGGTAGATAACTGAGGTGAGACATAATTCATTGTTCTTAAGAAGATGAAATGGTTTAACGTATAACCATGATGTCCATAAAGGTAAGTAAGGGAAAGGAAGGGGAGAAATTGAATTCCATCATGGAAGTACCGAATAGAGAAAACAATAAAGCAACTCAGACAAGAAGTGTCACTGTCAGAAGAGTATATAAGAAAGAACAGATCAACAAAAGTACTCATAAAGATAGACATGATAAAAGCAATGTGCAGTATTAGAACAGATCAGGATCTATCATGCACTATCCCAAATACACTAAAATTATCATCACAGGCAGAAAAACGTAGAAGATACACAGATAAATATAAAAGAAAAGTACAAAATAAGCAATTTATTGATGACCTCAAAAAGTTCTATAGAGAATTGGGAAACAAGCCAAAAGGAATTGAAAGACAACCCAAAAAAAGAAGAACTAGATACATTTTAGAGAAATATCTATGAAGATCCTGTGGAACATTAACAAAGATGCTAAATGGATGGGAGAAGTAAAAGAAAGAATAAGAAGTTCAAAGGTACAGGATATGAAATGGGATGAAGTAACAGCTAGAGAGATTGAAACAAAGTTAAGAATAGTTTAAACACAAAAAAGGACACACACAACTCCCAAAAAAAGTTGTTTCCATATGAGAGTTGAAAGTTAAGAAACACATCTAATTGGAAAACCCCAGGCCCAGATGCAATACTTAACTTCTGGTTAAAAGTATAAACATCTTTGCACAAAGATTTAGCCATGAGTAAATATTATTTATATATGCACCTCAAACAGACACCAACCTGGCTAACATCAGGAAAAGCAATGCCCCTAATTAAGAGTGAACCTGCAAGCTATCCTAGAAAAATTATAGATCAATAACTTGCCTTCTGATGATGTAGAAACTATACACTGGAATTGATGCTGACAGAGTTTATAGTCATCATGGACCTAATAAACAAGGATATAGGGAATCTTCAAACTCTGGATACCACACAGTTTGGTTTTGTGAAGGGTAGATCATGCCTGCTCAACATGTTCGACTTCTTTGAGTCAGTCACCAGAGCTGTGGATGAAGGTAAGGTGCTTCATACAGCCTAGGTTGATCTGGCCAAGGCCTTTGATGCAATTCCCCACTCAGGAATCATAGAAAAACTCACTAAGTTAGGCATCAACCCCTATATCACTAGGTGGGTTGCAAACTAGATCTCACAGATAGAACCCACAGTGTGAAAGTAGCTGACTCCAAGTCAGACTGCTGACTAGACATGAGTGGAGTCCCACAGGGTTTAGTCTTGGGTCCTCTCCTATTTGGTATCTACTTCTATGAAGTCCAGGCCAACAGGAAGGGACTCTAAATGACAAAGTTTGCAGATGATTGCAAGTTGGGAGCTATTATTAACTCCCCAAGTGATGCTGACATCCTACAGAATGGCCTCAATAAGACCAATGACTGATGTCAGAACCAAGGCCTTAAGCTCAATGCCAAAAAATGTGTCGTTACCTCCTTTGAGAAAAACCCAGTTCCCATGAATTATGACATTGATGGTAGTCCACTGAATGCAGAAGGCGTTATAAGAGATCTGGGAACACAGACTGACAGCAACCTCTCTTTTGATCACCACATTGCCACTGTGATCAGAAAGTCCTTCTATGTGGCACATCTCATTACTACGTGCTTTGCATCCATGATGAAACAGGTCATTGTCTCCCTCTACTCTTCCCTCATTAGGCCGATCATCGAGTACAATGCCCCATTTGGCATGTACCTCATTAGACACCTGCAACAACTGGAGAGGCCACAAAAGTACCTCACAAAGAGGATCTTAGGCCTTAAACACTTGTCCTATATGGACAGACTCAAAAAACTCCAACTATTCTCTGTCTCATAATGACTACTTAGAGGCAATCTCTGCTTGACTTACAAAGCCATGTCTGACCTAACTCTGTTAGAAATGCTACATCTAAAGAAATCCCAATCGCTCCATGCCACATACACCAGAGATCTCAACCTCATTACCACAATCAACAGAACATACTGGAGGGACAGGTTCATAACCCAGAGACTGTCCATGCTATGGAATAGACTTCCCATACATATCAAGCAGAGCACCTCGCTGACCCTCTTCAAGAGAAATCTTGATGAGTGGATGGGAAATAGAAAATTCACCTCAGGGATAACTCCAGTGGCTCTACTCAACATAGGCACTGGGAACTAAGGTCGGGTGGCATTATGCCAGGGTAATCCTATGGCTAGGCTTGTAAAGGGCCCAGGGCCATTAGCCAAGTACACACATATGAACCTATGAACCTATTTAGAAGAAAACTCAATCATGGTAATAAAACTAAAGGGCATTAAAAGAAAGTCATATGGAACAAAGGATAATTTGTTGTTAAATAAAGTCATAATTGAGAACTGTAAAAAGGGGAAGAATCTAAGAATGGCATGGACTGACTCCAAAAGACATTTGACAATATCCCACATTTGTGGATAAAAAAAAGTGCCTAAAAATGTATAAAATAAATCCTGCAATGATGAATTATATCACAGTGACCACAAAAGAGTGACAAACCACTTTGCAGTTAAGCCATGATAAAGGACAAATTATTATTTCAGGGATAAAAATCCAAAGGGGGATATTCCAAAGGTGGCTCTCTGTCACTGTTGCTCTTTTACCTTGCCCTTAACCCATTAAGCTGTCAGATTAGGTCATGGCTATAATTTGGCTCCCAGAAAGCAACAAGTGTAAAGACTTCTCATCTTTTCTTTGTCAGTGATTTAAAACTGTATATCTCATCAGATGAGGAACTGAGAGCACAACTGAAAGTAGTCAAAACTTTTTCAGATGATATAAAAATGTAATTTGGTCTTGATAAATGCCCAAAAGCAAGCTTTAACACGTTTTTGCCCAGTGTTCCAAATATTGAACATTCTGGTTTTTGGGGAGTAGACAATAACCATGACACACAGGAAGTCCAAATTTAATACTTGGCCTTCACCTTACTGTGTTTAGCTTTGTTGGGTAAGGTTGTATTAATTAGCTTGTGATTTCTGGGGAAAAAAGTTACTTCATTACAAAATCTAGTAACATTTTTCAGACTGTGCAGAAATGCCATGTGTTAGGTAAGTTGGTCATTTCACTGTTTGTTGTCGAAGAGAAAGTTTAGTATTGTGTTTTATACTTTACTCCTGTAGTAATGTATCTCTGCATACATAATGTTTTCATGTGGGGCCATCATCTTTATACAGCATTTTTTGCACGTGTTCCGAAAATGGAACACTGGGAATTAATGGGTGCAGGGCATGGCACATGATGTTTCAATTTTCTGGTTCTGAAATCTGAAACAAAAGACAGTGGAAGATGCATCATATTTGCCTACTCAGTTCTGGACTGCCCACCCAGTGGTTATTTGTGTGTGTGTGTGTGTGTGTGTGTGTGTGTGTGTGTGTGTGTGTGTGTGTGTGTGTGTGTGTGTGTATATCTATGGGATCCTTACAGATGCTCGACTGCATCTTTCACTGAATCCCAAATTGGTGAGCATACTTGTGCGAAAGTGCTTTTCACCGAAGCAGCACTTTCACATAAGTATGCTTGTTGTTCTGGTCATACTACGGTGTGGTAAGGGAAAATTCCCTTTTCCCCACTGTAGTGCAACCTCGGAGTGAAAATATTAAAGTAGGGGGGGTGTGCAGGGGGCCTTTTTTTTATTTGTTAACATACTTTAACGAAAACACTTTTTTGATGAAAGCGCTTTCATTTAAGTGTGTTCGGTGGTTTTGGAATCGGACTTTTGATCTTTCAATCAATAGTCCTAGATCCATATATGTGTATATATATATATATATATATATATATATATATATATATATATATATATATATATATAAATATGTGTGTGTGTGTGTGTGTGTGTGTGTGTGTGTGTGTGTGTGTGTGTGTTTATTATATGCCTTTGTTCTAAACTGCAGTAACCCTAACCCGTAATATGAGAAATGGCAAATGCATTTATTATCATACTGTTTTCTATTATTTCAGCACAATCCGTGTCTATAAGGGGTTCCTATCATGTAGTCGAACAGTTAAAATTTCAAATGACATATGATCAAGACCATATGTTTGAATTTGTAAATGTTTGAGCGTGTGAATGGAAATCTCCATAAGCGGAGGTTTCCATTCACTTCAATGTGGTAAGATCTCAGAGTCGGTATATTTAAGTAGCGGGGGCTGTGGGGGGTGCAGGGGAGCTTGCCCCCTGCATACAACAATTTTTATATTTTTCCGTTGTTTTTTTTTTTTTTTATACCTAGTCGAAGTTCCATAACTTCAGACATATGTGTTCGAACATATATCAGTCGAAGTTACGGCACTTCCACTACGTGATATAGACCCTCTATAAGATATAATTATATAGCACATCTTTGTATCAGACAATATACTGTCAAGGAGATGCTTGACATGTTAGAAGAAGATTTTTTTCATGCAGATATATACAGTGAGGCACCAGACAATGGAAATGAATCAGAAAAAGACAGCATGGATGAAGAGAGGTCTGAGAGCATCAGCAATCTCAGTGGCAGGCAACTCACTGTCCATGGACAAGCTGTAATTACACAGGATGGATAAACATGTTATGTTGTTGATACAGTGGATGGCAATGAAGACTCTTCACCTCATGCTGAAGAGGAAGGAAATTCTAAAAATCGACGACAAATAATGGAAGATGAGAGTGCCATGACCCTGCAGCCAAGATCAACATGTGAGTCACAATGCAGAACTAAATGTACCAAGGAAAAACTCAGCGGATTCAGTCATGACAATGGAAAAATAATGAATGAAAATAAGCCCGCTACAAGCAAATGGTGCAAAAGAGCTGTTTCCATACGTTGTAATGAGGGACCAGAAATAAAAAAACAAACAAAAGATGAAGTGTAGCTCAACGATGGACGATTCTTCTTCCTCATCTGAAGAGGAAACAGTCATTACAGCATCTGGGGGACAAGCATGCTGGGTGACAAAAGACCTGAAGCCTGATTTTCCAAATTTTGATTTAAGAAACCAGCTGTTCCCAAGAGATATTGATCCAATTTTTCCTTTTGAATTACATTTTATTGAAGAGATATGCAGTTACTTAGTGCAGATGATAACCCTTTATGGACAAACAGTAAAAGGCGATCACAGTTTTGAAACAGACATGGGTGAATTATGCTGTTTTCTAGCTGTCCTGCATCTTTCTGGATATCTGGATTTGCCATGCTGCTGTATGATGTGGGAAGTTGACTCAGAAACTTTTATTCCAGCTGTTGCAAACTCTGTGAGGTGCAATCACTTTGAAATGATGAAGTCATATTTTCACTGTGCTGACAACAGCAAATTGAATCCCAGAGACAAATTTGCAAAGATGTGCCAGCTTATGACTGTGGTGAATGATCCTTACAGGAAATACACTATTCTAGAGCATCACCTGCCAATTGATGAAAGCATGGCGCCATATTTTGGGAATCATGGCACAAGCAGTTCCTAAAAGGAAAGCACATACAATTTTGTTGCCTCTGTGACAAACTGGGATATTTGATCCAATTTGCACCATATCAGGGTGCCTCAATGCCTCATGAGAATCTGGAAGTTGGACTAGGTGCACCAGTTGTACTGAAGTTAGTTTCTGTTTTACCAGCAAATTCACCTTTCCAATTATATGCTGACATGTTCTTCAGCTCCCTGAAGTTCCTGAGATGACTTTCTGCCATTGGCTATGGCTACACTGGAACTGTAGTGACTAATAGGATTGAGAATTGTCCAATCATGCAGAAGAAAAGTTTCAAGGAAAGAGGAGCGTGTGAACTCTTATTAGGCAGAAATTACAGTTCTTTGGTAGCAGCTTGGAATGATAATCGACTTGTCACAGTGATTACCAACATTCACCCTGTTCAGCCAGCTGTGTCTGTCCAACGATGGATCTCCACCAAAAACGCAAAATGGTCATTCTTCAACCAAACACTGTAAAGAAGTACAAAATGTATATGGGAGGAGTTGAGAGAGTGGATCCAAATATTGACAATTAGAGTCGGAATATGGTCAAAGATGTGCTGGTGGCCTGTTTTCCTTTTCATCCTCGACTCTAGTCTGCATAACGCATAGCAGCTGTACCAGAAGTTAAAAGCATCAAACACTGAAACGCTGATTATCTTGATTTCAGAAGGAAGGTCATTACTATATATTGACAGAAGTATGGCACTGAGGCTTTCAGAAATGGAAGGCCACCAGCAGAGTGCCCCAACAAGTCAGAAAAGATGGCATAGAGCATTGGATAATTCCTGCAGAAAAGCAAAATAGATGTGTAGCCTGTAAGAAGAGCACAACAAAAGTATGCGTCAAGTGCAGGGTTAACCTGCATGAAGCATGTTTCAGAGTCTTTCACATGAAATAAACTTATAAATTGTATGCTAAACTTCCTGCCCATAGTTTTCTTCATATTCCATAGTCATATGCCCATTCATGCTCATTATTCCAGTTTTGGAACATAACATTTTACAAACATTTCATGCACTTTTTGTAAGAATATGTCAAAATGACTGTCGGCATTAATTTATACTTGATTTAGAGGAAATTTAATGAAATTTTACTGACGGAAAAAAAAAAATTGGGTAGAAACGGGTTAAAGCAGGAAAGCTACAGCACCAAGAAAACATCAGTTTGGGACAAGAATGTGATATAAAAAAACTTGGGCGAGAAGGAGTGTATAAATATTTGGGAATTGATGAAGGATTAACAATAAAACATAACAAATGTGAATAAAACTTAGTAAGGGATACTTTAGAAAATTCAAATTAATCCTCAAAACAGCATTGACATCTAGGAACAAAATTCAAGCTATAAACTAATTTGCTCTTTCTATCCTAACTTACAGTTTTGGAGTGATACACTGGCCCCAACAGGTATTGGACATAAAGTCTATTGAACATGTGGGAGAAGCAGACAAATGTAGGTTTTGTAAAACAGAACCGGAAACAGTTGCACACCTCATTGCTGGTTGTGATATACTAAAGGCAGAAGGACTGCATACTTAAAGGCACAATAATGTGACAAGACTGTTGCACTGGGGTTGTGTAAACATTATAATATTGAAGTAGTTGCAAATCACTGGAAACATGAGCCACAAAGCATCACAGAAAATGATGAAGTCACATCACATGGGATCACCCAGTAATGAGTTCAAATGATAGATGTGAGAAAACCAGATGTAGCGGTCCATGAAAAGAAGGCAAAAGTAGCATTGATTATTGAAATTGCTACACCCAGTGACTACAGTGTCTTGCATACAGAGAGGTACAAAGTCATAAAATATCAGGATTTGCAGGCAGAAATGAGAGCAATGTGGAAGGATGATACCCAGACAGTTCCAATAATAGCGGGAGCAACAGGTCTTATAAAAAGAATCTGCAGTCGTATTTAGGTATGTTCCTGATACATGTAACTGTGTGCAAATTGCAGAAGGAGTCATTACTGGGAACATTGTGGCTGCTGTGAAGAGGGCTTCTGGCTGACATCAAAGATTGAAACAATACTAATTTCCTGAACTTTAATCATACTTTGACTTAGGAATGGGGGTCATTCCTGTCATGGTATTAAAAACCCAAAATATTTGGAGAAATTAAAAAAAGAGTGAAAAGAGAAGAGAGAAGACAGAAGTAAAAAAAATCCTGGCAGTTAAATGATGGAGTGTGTGTGTGTGTGTGTGTGTGTGTGTGTGTGTGTGTGTGTGTGTGTGTGTGTGTGTGTGTGTGTAAGTGTGTCTTTGTGTGAGACAGAGAGACAGCGAAAGACAGAGAGACATGGAGTACAGCAGCATAAGCTCTGTACCCACTGCTGTAAGTGAGCTGAAGTGTCATGTAGCTAGCTTGAATGGGACTGCTGAACCATCTGAACTCTTTGTAAAATGGATGTCATGTTAATGACGATGTCAAGAGGTCTCAGAAGAAAACTGAGGAAGTTAAACAGGTGCTTTTGTACTCAACTAATGTAATTGTAGAACCTAGTAATAATGTCATGTAAGAGCATACCTATATCAGTGATGACCACGATTAAATGACGAACAGTGGCAAATGATGATTAGAACAGCCTGAGGTGAAGCACACAGATCTGGAAAACAGAGCTCAGAGAAAAAAAGAAAACAAAAACTTCATCTGATATGGTCCCTGAGCAAAAGGAGGAGGTGGACTCATTTATATTTTACATGAGGCCTGCTGGTGAATTGGACTTTGTTGATGTAATCAGAAATTCTGCTTGAAAATGCATGCAGACTGTTTGGTTTGTGGACCCTGATGCTATTGATAAGCATTGTCATATTTAAGTTAGAATTCAAACTTTATGTTTTGAAGGACTGAATGCTGACAAGGTAAGCATCGTTAACATCAATTCCATTTTCATCTACACTTCTCTTCAATATGCCACCCATGCTAGAAGTTTTCATAGCCTTACATGAACGTGTCTTTTCAAATGCTTTTATATACCAGTTGGCTTAGATAAGATGTGTGCTGGAGTGTCAACACAGTCTTATGTGTGACAAGGTGACTTTAGCCAAGAAGGTAGGTCTCCTGTAAATACAGGACCTTTATACATTAGTGAAAAGAGTTGCAGAAACAGAAGAAATATCACGAGGTGAATATAGATTGCACCAAGGTGCCCGTGCTGCAGTTGAGAAAGGTCTGTCGAATAACTCACTCACCATGTTATCAAACTGAAATAAATACATGCATTCTTAAAGTAGTTGTTCATGTTATTAGTTCATTTTCCTAAGTATGTTCCGTTTCATTCCTGTTTTTGTTCTTGGTCACTGGAAGAGCAGACCTACTATCATATCTTTTGTTTCCCAGAATAGGGTATTGGTCAGGGGGATGTTCATGACATGAAATACTTGTTTACACAGCATACACACATACACATTTACATATATAAATAAAATAAAATAAAAAGGAATTTGAAATAAATGGTTTGCGTGGTTCTACAAAATGGAAGAGATCGGTTTGCTATTGGAAAGGGTATGCATCTGGCGGTGTATAATGTTGAAGCAGAGACACAGTAAGGGGTGGGATGTAGCTGGAGGACTGGAATCTTTCAGCAATCAAAAGAGGTCAGTTGAGAATAGTACTTCAGAAGAAAGAGGGTCGAGTGACTAATTGAAGAGTACTAACTCAAGATAAATAATGATTTGACTGATGTACACAGTGAGGAGTTTAATAGAAATATATACTTAAACTGTAAATGGATCACAGAGAATATCTTACAGTTATTCTGAATAAGTTAAGAAATCTGGGGATAGGTGAACATTTGCACTTTTGGATTTGTATGCGTAGTTGTGTGTACATTATTTGTTATTTATTTTAAATTATAATTTATGTAAAATTAGAACTTTGAGCAGTTTCAGATTTGTTTGCTGTCTTAAGTGTAAGGGGATCAGGAGAATTGTAAGTCAATGCTGATTTGTTTAAAAATGCTATATGGCTCTTGAGTCTGCCTTCATATTCATAGTTGGTTTACATATTATTACTACTCAATGAATAAAGTTCATTTAAAAATGTGAGTGGAATGAAAGATGCAGTCGTAAAATTGAAGAAAACAGAATAATAGATAACTGTGCCAGTAAATGTTCATAATGTTGACTATGTTAAAAGGAGGAGTGAATGTTTAACGTTTAAAATGTGTGAAGGTGTAAGCTGCTGATACAGATAGTATTGTGTTTGTGTAAAGGGAAATTTATTGTTGTCAATCATAAAATGTATTTCTTAGTAAGACTTTGATTAAATAATTTTTTGTTAGTCTACATCATTTAGCAATGTTTAAGCTTGTTTTAATCTTTTTGTATTTAGCATTTTAGGGAAAATATTGTGTGGGGTAGGAACAGAAATTGTCTTAGATAACTACGATCTATACGATGGGGTACATGTTCAAAAATATTAGATTAAAATCAATTGCAAGCCATACATACATTACTTTTCTACTGACAGAAATAATTAATTCACTGTCCAAGTACTTACATTAACAGGAGATACATACATTCCTAGGTCAAAAGATTTTGCAGGTTCTCTTTCTCATAGAACATTATGTTTTAATATGGCATATTATGCAAAACCTTGCTGGGAAGGAGGAGTGTGGAAATTCAGTGACTTGTTAGATCTCCTAATGAAAGGATAACTGGCAATGATATGCCTCCAAATATTAATAGTGAAGGCATTTCAAGCAAGATTTTAGATTATTATTAGGCAGATGAATAAAACCAAATACAACTATGGGAAATGTAAACAAGGAAAAAAAAACATTATTGCAAAGACCTGTCTGTCAAAAAAAAAGTGAAATTGGTTGTGAAATAAAAAAAAATGAAATGGAATCATTACTTTGCAAACTGTCATAGGAAAAGTTCAGTGTGACCTAATAAGCAAACCATCCATCATGCCAGTCATAAGGGGGAGTATATACATTGGAATTGATGGCAACAGAGTGTATAGTCATTTAAAAGAAAACTCAAATATGGCAATAGAACAAAAGGGTAATAAAAGAAAGTTATATGGAACAAAGGATCATTTGCTGTTAAATAAAGGCATAGTGGAGAACTGTAAAAGGGGAATAATTTAAGTATGGCATGGATTGACTACAAAAAAGCATTTGATAGTATCCCACATTAATTGATAAAAGAGTGCTTAAAATGTATAAGATACACCCTACACTGATCAATTACATTACAGTGACCATGAAACAGTGACAGACCACATTGCAATTAAACCATGATAAAGGACAAATTATTCCAGGGATAAAATTCAAAGGGGGATATTCCAGGGCAAACCTCTGTCACCACTGCTATTCTGCCTTGCCCTTAACCCATTAAACTGTCTACTTAACAACTTAAGCCATGGCTATAATTTGGATCCTAGAAAACAACAAAGTGCAAAGACTTCTCATCTTCTCTTTGTTGATGATTTGAAACTGTATAGCTCATCAAATGAGGAACTGAAAGTGCAACTACACATTTTCAAAACTTTTTCAGATGATATAAGAATGTCATTTGATCTTAATGAATGTGTAAATGCAACCTTTAAAGCAAGAAAACTGCCGCACCAAGAAAACATCAGTTTGGGACAAGAATGTGATATAAACAAACTTGTAGTGGGAGTGTATAAATAGTCGGGTATTGATGAAGGATCAACAATAAAACATGAACAAATGCAAATAAAACTCAGTAAGGAGTACTTTAAAAGACTTAAATTGATCCTAAAAACAGCAATGACATCTAGGAACATGAATTGGGAATTTGTTCCAGTGCAGTGGCAATCTCTGGGAGACCTATCTCTCTCTCCAGCATGCCCTGTTAATTCCGCAGGCTAGGTTAAGATCTCTAGAGTGTGTGAATATTGTCCCATTTTACTTGCAGATGTGCAGCATTTCCATTAGGAGATAATAGGTAGAGGACTGATGACAGGTATGCTTTGGTGTATGTTTGGTGGGGATGGGGGGGGGGGTGAGGTTTGCACCAAATCTGTCTGTTAGTAGGTTGGCAATGTCCTCAGGGTCAGTATGAGTTGTACCATCCACTACTAGTTCAGAATAATGCTGGGCCTTCCCTTTTAGATTTCTGAATCCTTAGCTAGGAATGCTAGTTTAGCTTTGGAATTGGCTGGAGAGGACTTTACAAAATATCTAATTTGCTTGTTCAAGCTGTGGAGGGTGTCCTTCCTCTTCTGAGTCAGTTCCCTCTTCTTCTTAGACATTAGTTTCTTCCTCTTGTTGTATAACCTATTTATGCTTGATGTTCACCCGGGTGGCTTGTTTTTTTTTTTTTTTTGTAAGGACCTTGTTTTGATCCATTTAGGTACAGCTGAGTCTATACATTCGTATAGGTGTTTATGTAGTGCATTTGTGTACACCTATGTATAGGACTCATTGTTGACAGTGGTAGCAGAGGGTTTGCAACTATTTATGCCCTCGCTTAGTAGGCTATAGTTTGCTTTGGAGAAATTTTTCATTGTTTTTGCTCTGGGTGGGGGGTTCAGGTATAATTGTTACTTTGAATGAGGCTGATTTATGACCACACCTTACCATGGAGGGCAACATGCAGGGGTTAGTGCAGAGACTCCCTATGTTGGTTAGTGCTAAGTTTAGGACATTTGAACCCCTTGTTGGGGGAGCAGACTATCTGTTCTAAAGCATTTATATTAACAAAGTCCAGAAACCTTAGAGCAAGCGTGTTTGTGCTCATAGATGACTCCCAGTCGATGGAAGTATAGCTGAAATCACCTATGACCAAGGTGTTTGGCTGTATAGTGAGTGACTCAAGTAGGTCCAGGTTGACAGAGTGATTTTCATGGTTCACAGTGGGGGACCTATACCTAACAATGATACTGAAGGGGTTTTACGTAAAGTTAGTTGGACTTGTAGTAGCTGTAGGGAGTTGTACTGTTTGACCAGTCTTGTGATGTATTTGTCTTTAATGAAGATGAATTCACTTCCGCCTTTGTTTCTTTCACACTCTTTGTGAGGTCTGAATGTGTGGAAAGCATTGTAGCCTTGCATGGCTAGGGTACTGTTTTTAGCCTTGAACCATGTCTCTGTGACTGCACAGACATCAGGCATCAGCATCTTCCAAGGTAAGGAGTGCTTCCAATGAGCACAGCTTCCAATCTAGACTCCTAACCAGCAGCATAACCTTGAGTTTGTCTCTAGTGAATTTGTTTACATCAGGAATTTTGTTGTTATGACATTGCCTAAGAAAGGCACTATGGGGGACACAAGTACCTCTGTCAGTAACCAAAAGCCAAGTGATGACCAGTAAATACCATCTCTGGCAAAGAAGCGTGGTCTGTCAACCATATCTTCTTAGGCTGACAGATACTTGATTCCCATGGATTAACAGCAGAAGATAAGGCAACTGTTGAAGTCAATCATTTTTTGTTTATACTGAGGCATCATCGTGGGTGAAGGTAAAATGCTGCTTAGGCCTAGGGTCATACCTGCTTGGGGCACATATTCTGAAAGCTCAGTCATGTCTCTCTTCATATAATCCAGTGAGGTACATCTCAAGTCATTCACTCCAACATGGAGTATGACAGAGTCATAACAGTATTTGCTGTTGACCTGGGTGCATGTGTGATCTGACGGATCCTGGCACCTGACAGGCAGCTGACCATGACCTTCTCCTTGTCCAGCCTGGTGAGGGGGACATCTGTGTGTCTCACTGTGGAGTCGCCTATGACAAAAACATTTAGTTTTGAGGTGTTTTGCCTTAGGGCTTATTTTATTGGCGGAGACACTGTTGTGTGTATTATTATTATGTGTAGTGGATTCTATTGAGTCTGCAGTGTGTGCAGTAGGTTTGTGCTTGGGAGGTCTCAGATCTTTAGTTAGGCTTCTAGCAGATACTTCTGCATATGTGGGTTTATGTGCTGTGAGCTTGTTATGTGCAAGAAGTGAAGTGTGTCTGCTGACAGCCTGTTTTATATCCGGTTTATTGTTATGTAAGAGAATTGATTCCCAAAACATAGTATAGATATAGCTCTCACGTGCTGTATTTTTTGTTTTAGGAGTAATTGGTTGTCAGTATACATGAGGCAATTGCTGCATTGCCTCAGCATGCCCATGTCAATCAGATTGGCTGGAGAAATGGTAGGAAACTGTACATCCATTATAGCACGTATTTACTGTAGTAACTTGTAGGGAGTGGGCTAGATGGACCAGGTTTTGCTGTAAGACTAACAAAAGCAGCTATTTTATGGAGGGATAGGGGAAGAAAACAGTGTCAGTGCTTTACAATGCACAACTGAGTTGCTCACAGGTCAGCAGTGTGCAATTGTGTTGTGCACAGTGAAACACGGGAGCTTAGGAGGGATCCCTAGCAGATATTTAGGGAAACTTGTTGCTTCTATGCATGGCTATACACAGATGTGCTAAACCTTGTTGTGCGATGTGCAAATATGTGCAAAACGAGACTTAAATACACTCAAGTTAAATGATTTTAAAACAAAGTAACCAATGAGAAAGCCCAAGTCTGAGTGTTATTCCACCAATCCCCAACTCGGATGGGTTCTAGGCTGCACACTTCTTCCACAGGTGTACAAAGGGGCCTTCTCAATGTAAGATGTCTGGTTTTAGTGCTCAAGTGATAACAAAGAGTCTAGATTCAGCAAGTCTGAATCTAGCCTATGCTATAAAATGCAAAAGAAATAGAAATTAAAAATGCAGAAAATCACAGTCACAACAGCAAAAAACAGTTTAAATAAAGCAGCAATTCAGTAGACTACTGTTCTCAAAGTATAACGAAGGCATTTAAAATACTTATTTTTCAGCAGATTTCAACAGATGCCTTAGATTTAGTTTAAGTTGATTAAGATTCATATACATTGTGTCCACAATTCCCAGGGGATTAATTCTTCAGGTTCTGACAGCTTTTTTTTTTCTGACATGGTGATACTGCCAACACTCTAGATATGACACTAGGGAGCAAACACACCACTTGCCTTACAACTATTGAGTTACAGCAGAATATATATTATACAAATAATCTTTCTCTTGTAGAATGCTTTTAAGTAGTTTGATTTTGTTGGAAACAAATATAATTTGCCAACCTACAGTGCTAAATAGTGTCCTCTCTTTAGATAATAAATAATAACTGCCCATGCTGTGGAATAGACTTCCCATACATATCAAGCAGAGCACCTCACTGACCCACTTCAAGAGAAATCTTGATGAGTGGATGGGTAATAGAAAGTTCACCCTGGGGATCACTCCAGTGGCTCTACTTGATAGACGCACTGGGAACTAAAGTTGGGTGGCACAATGCCAGGGCACTTCTATGGGGTAAGCTTGTAAAGGCTCCAGGGCCGTTAGCCTAGTACACACCTATGAACCTATGAACATCAAAAATAATCTAGAATACAAAGTTCTAAAATAGATTTTAAGAATAAACTATGTGATAAGTCTTAAAAAAGCAGATTGTCGTAGCTAAAAGTTAGAATCCCCCACATGCTTTACAAAATTATTGTACAGTAATATACTGTCCTGAGTTGTTATGTGTTGCTACAAAGGACACCAAATTCATTCTGCATTGCAAAGGCAGTTATATAATTTTCACATTATCCACATTAGTAACATAGCAATTTTTCAGCATCTGTGCACCCTGTTCTTAGTTTAAAAGTATAAATTTTTTTTCACCTTCTTTTTAAGTAAAATACCACTAGAGTGTATGATAAACTAGTTGAAATGTCATCTTTCTGGGTCAAAATGCTGTCAGTGTTCTGTGAACTCTCCATCCTCTTCCCTGAAATTTTAAAATGATACATTTAAGAGACTACAGTTCAGGATGCTTTCCTGAGAATATTGAATGATGCTGTTCACCATTCATATTATGAATCATAAAATTATTACTGTACTAGATTCATATATAATGTTAGTCGAATTACCATTATAAAAATGAATCATACACTGCTCCTTTTTATACTTTTGACAGCCTATTAATGTGTCATGCTTTTGTCATGCACTTAATAACCCTGTAGTTATAGTTAACACAGTATATGATGCAACAGTTCAAGCCACTGCTGATCTGCGTTTCATTTCAATGAAATATGGGAATAAAACTAAGTAAACTAAAGGCCCCAGTGCTGCTGGGAGCAAACCTCGTATGTGCAGACAGTTTGAGTCTACCTGTAGGTGTTCCCAGAATATACAGAGGTAATGCAGCCTGAGTTTCTGCTTCACATTTTGATGAAAAAGAACATCAGTCCACCAGGGTAATATCATTTGCATGCTTTGCTGAAGAGTAGAAGATCTAGAAAGTATTAGACACCATAGGCAAGCATGACATAAAAGCTGATGAAAGAATGATTAAAAAGCACTGAATGAGGCCAGAGTTATGGGCAGGAAAAAAATAATGCTGCTGCAGAAAGCAAATATCTGACAAGATTTAACTGGACATGAGCTGTTTTATTTGGAGAACACGTTTGATAAACTACAAATGTATAAAACAGAGTAAGGCAGTACATTTTCCATGGTTTGCAATACAGGGCCTTCTCTGTGAATGTAGGAGATGGTAAAGTACTTTGGTGTTACACTGACAGTAATGCAACTATTTTACTGGAGTGTGATGATAAAGCAAGAGCCAATTTATAAGAAGAAGGCCTTCATTTATCAGGCAGGCTATGTCCACATTTCCATCTGTGGTTATGAGCTTTAGATAGTGACACAGCAGATAATATCAGTGATACAAGAAGTTAGATTCCTTTGCTGAGTAACTGGGATCACATGGAAGATGTTGGAGTACAGTCACTGCTCAGAAGTGTTGAGAGTTGTCAGATAATGTGGGTTGGACACCTCTTTAGGATGCCTAATGGGTGTCTCCCATGTTAAGTACAAGAGTCAAAGTCCACTGGTTTGAGGTTCCCTGGCAGACCAAGTTGGATGGATTTTATATATATATATATATATATATATATATATCCCTATAGGATATAATGGAGACTGTTGTTACAGAAAAGGAAGTCTGGTCTACCATATTCATAGCTAGCACTATAAATGGTTCCAAAAATCAATGGATGTAGCCTCAGCTGCTGCAGGAAAGAATGGAAAGATGTTCCTATGTACCAAACAAGAGAATTCAAGTTGTTCTGTTAGTGTGGCAAAAGCAGATGGTATGAGAAAAGGCACAGATTTATAAAATGTAGGCTGTCTTACGTGATATAGAACAGTAGATTAATTTAACACCAGAAATAAACATCTGTCAGGATGCTTGATTTTGCAGCTAGTTATCTACAAACATCTTTATTTTCCAGTCTTACATTGTCTAGTACATTCCATTTTCAATCAAATGACTCTCCTGTTCTACAGATGCCCTAGAAATTTTATTTTTGGAATCATTCACCTTTTGCAGAAAAGACATCATACAAGCAAAAACATCATAATAACTACATTTAAAATGGCTATTTGCAAGCCATGCCCTTTCTTCTCCCATCCCTCCTGCATCTGAACTCCAAACCTTCATATCTTTGACCATATTCCTTATACTTTATGATCATTTATATTTATATATCCCTTCTTTCTTCAAGTAAGAACATCTAAATGGTGCAATCACTCTTCCTTATAGTTCTCACCTTCGTAATGCACCTTTTCCAGTAACAGGCCATAAAGATGACTTACCTCATTTCTAAATGACCTGCTTAGAACTGTATGCAGTACTTCAAGAATAGGAAGTAAAACATGTTTTATCCTTGGCTCAAATTCCCTAAAAGTGTGTATCACATTTTGTTTGTCTTTGACATGTTTTGCACATACTCCCACATTAAAAAATGTTTATATATATATATATATATATATATATATATATATATATATATATATATATATATATCTGCATCCACCCCTCTTCCCATGGGACCTTCTTCAAAATTTTCTCTTTATGTTATCACCGCCTGTATACCACACTAATAGTCTTGAAATAATATTCTGGTGCCTCTCAGACCCATAAATAACATTGTACCATCAACTGTTCTTTAAAACTATCTCTCTTTACACTTCCTTATAATTCTATCACATCTCCTTTATGTCTTGTACAATATTTTTTTTTTCTGTAGGCTAACATGAATATGTCTATCCATAATACTTATGTGAGGAAGAATCATGCTCCATACTAACTCGACCCTAAGCTTGCTGATTTTCACTCCCACCTGCCCACCTAACATCCACAGTATATATTTTTCAGCATTCTCTGTTTCCATTCTGCAATCTCTTTTACAAATGCAAAAGCCATTATCAAAAAGCAGTAATACCTCATGTAAGTACTTATTCATATCCTGCCATACTATCATATACAAAATGATATATTTCACATCTCCTCTCAACACTTCCCTCAACTTCTGAACCACACAACAGCAAAATGAAATTATGTTAACAAGAATGGGCATCCCTATCTTATAACATCATGGAGGATGACCATGCCTGAACTTCTCCCATTGAAAAATAAATTGACCCAAAGATATTTATAGAGAGTCCTGACTCTATTTAGTCATTATCCTACCTTGTAATTGTCTCCAAAACATCTACCACATACTCTTACATGATACTATCTAATGCTTTCCCTGATGTCCCCACCCAACTCCCCCTTTCTCAACTCAGTCTAAATAAAACCAATCACGGCATGTTAGAGAACTCCCCTAATGGCCCCCTGGAAACCATGTCCATTTCTTAAATACATTGAATTAACTTTAAATCCTCAAAAACTCTATCATCACGGTGACTTTAACTACTAATTGATAAACTGGGAGTTCAACACATCAAATGTAGGATAGCCCAAAAATTTCTCTCTTTCACATACAAGAAATGACCAGAATCAAATAGTCAAAACAGCCCACTAGAAGACAAAAATTTCTTGAGCTGATCCTTACAAATCTAGAATCTATTGTACTCACTTATATACCTTTACCCATTCAAGTCTGACCAGAATTTGGTAAACCTCTCTTTCAAAATTCCTATACCAGCAGATGGAAATATTACAGTATTCAGTGATGCCAAATGTGCAAACTTCAATATATAACAAAGTCTCAAAGTTCAAGCATGACTGTATCCCCCGAATAAAAAATAAATTCTACACTCACCTAGAAAACTGGATTTGTCAGTGTCAATTAAAACTAAATAAAATGGGAAGAGCAAGAACAAACCAGCTTGGTGGCCTACATGCATACATGAACAATACAATAAAAGAAAAAAAAGTTCATTAGAATAATTAGGAAGACTAAAGATCCACAAATTAAGATCAAGATCAGAAGGTTATCCAACTTATGGAAAAATGCCATTAGGAAAACAAAGGTTTCTAATGAAATTAGGCTGGAATTTACAGAGCCATACATGGCTCATTTGGTGTCTGGTGCTACTCCTTGATCTGACATCCATCAACATTAGGTAGAGGAGAAAAAAAGCAAAATAAAAATAAATGTCTGACCTCCAATCTGACACTCCTCCCTGGAGCATTAGCTCTTAATGCCCTTTGCCCTCAAGCTTTATGTGATAGGAGAGGAGAACCATGTCCTAAAGCTCTCGCACTATACTGCACACCCTCATGTCATGTGAGGAACAAAAACAAAACATAAAAAAAAAAAGGATCTGCTGATTTCTCCCCTAACACCTGGTAGCTAGGGTGGCTGCCCCCTTCATCCCATCCTTGCTATGCTTCTGAGCTTAATTAGAAGAAATTTTTTACTCATGTCAAGAAGTTCTGAAATAATACCCACACTGTTCTGAACATATTCATAATGACACTACCTATCTGATCATGTGGGTATTGCAAATATATTAGCTAACAAATTAAGTATAGGTTTCACCCCAGAGGCAGCTATACAAAACTCACATATGCCAAAGAATCTAAAATGCTCTATCATCACAAAAGAACACTTACTAAAAGTACTCTCCAAAACAAAAGAAAATGTACCCGATTAGCAATCTGATAGCATACCAAGCTGCCTCCTCCTAAATAGCACTAAAGATTATCTGGTGGCCCAACTTCTACAAGTATTCAGCCTGAGCTTATTCACCAGTTTGTCCCTGAAGATTTGCAAATACCAGTTGTGGTAAAACTTTAAAAGGGTGGCACACCATGTATCCAGAGTATTACAGACCCATCAGCCTAAAGTCGTCATTTGCAAGGCCATAAAACAGATCATAACAGACCTTATAAACTACAATATAAAAAAAATATATATAATACTTTATCCCTAGAAGATTGTCGTTTTAACAGTAAATCCTGTAAAATTAATTGGTGAAATTTTTGAGAGGGTAAAACTAGACATGGACAGGGGCCACACTGCCCTTAAAGAAAACCTTGACCTCACCAATGCATTTGATACCATACCACATGCCAACATTCTCAGCAAGCTAAATGTACTCCAATTTGATCCCCAAGTATCTGTATGGCTAGCTAATTGGATGAGAGACAGAACCCGCACTATGAGGATGGAAGGTGCATTATCAAAGATCATGTAACAGGTTTGAATCTTAACAAACTGCATATTATCTGATATGTAACTTGCAAAACCAGAACATTCAATTTATGAAGAGAGCCGCAAGTACATTTTATTTAGAAATAATATGAATTAAAAAAGTTAAGGGAAATATATACATAATATCCATGAAGACAACATCCTTTGAGCATTCTCTATACTATTGTGTACTATATAAAATACCTCCTCTCCCCAAAAAATGCAGAGGTAGAGCTTTATTGGGTTGGTATCGATTGTTCCTTTGCTGATATAATGGAGGAAAATACTAAAAAGTTTGGTGAAAGTATAAACTAAGCAGTGGGCAAACATTTTTAAAGAATAAAACTCGAAACTCATTTATGTGAAGAGACAGATTACATGGTGGTCTGCTTTAAATGTGAAAAACATGACAGGTTTTCATTTTGTTGTTACTGTTATCCAGATTCTATATGTTGCAAAACTGTCTATTGTTAGCTGAGTTATACATTAGTTGTAGAAGTGTATATCATGTAATCATGAATCAAATTGGAAAATAAGTATTACAATTCAGCTAATCAAATGTTATTCAATAAACTTGCAAGCATATTCAGGTTATCTTTATCATGCAAATTCTAACACTTGAAAAAAAAATAAACTGGAGAAAATCCAGATACTTTCATAGGGAAAGAAAGAAAGGTGCATAATTTAGCCACACATTAAATTCTTTCTACTTAATCATTTATAGGAACAATAAATGGTCATGTGCCTGTAAACTGCATTTTATTTCTTAAGTTTTATCCATGAGAAATGTGCTGCTTAAGTTTATTTTCACATTTGAATCTCTCTTATTATCACTTTCCAAGATCTGTTCAGGCACTGATGAATAAAGAACAAAAATAAATCAAAGCAGACACGAACAACAGTAAGAGTAATTAATTATATTTCATTATAAGACCTATGTATGAAGAATTAAAACAACAACAACTAAAGTATGTGTATGACCATCACTCAAGCAAGAAAAGGTAAGTATGTCAGTGAATCTCTTGCAATGCTCTTTTTAATGATTTAGTAGCTTCAACTAAAATATAGGGGATGCTATCAATTATTTACTAAAGCAAGTGAGAAAGCCATGTAATGTGATGCTGTCAGAATATTTTTTTCTGGTGTAAGCATACATTGCAGCTATTTCTCTTTATCAGAGAAATGTTTTCAAATAGTGATAAAGGTCTGCTTCATAAACAAGCATATCACTGCAAGATCATATCTGTATTTCAAACAGCTAGTGAAAAAAAAAACATAAAAATCAAGTCATAGCATGTGCACCACTATAAGTATACAGATGCCTTCTTGAATAATTTCTCTTTAAACCAGCAGCGGATATTGTATTAATTTCTCTTGAAGTCAAGATTATTAAAAAAGCCTATCTAGCCTTCAGTTAATGTTTGTTTTACATTTTGCTGCTGTTCTATCCATTATTTCACCCTTACCATTCTCTGTGTCCCATGCCCTCCTCACCATCTCCCGTAGAGAAGTATTACTATGCACAACCAGATGGAACTATTTTTGTGGTAGAAATACTGAGCAAACTCTGCAATTACCTTTCAGTAAAAAAATCTTAAAATATGTTTTAAGCTATGATAAATGTAATTGTTTTTTAATAAATAAATAAATAAATAAGTGCAAACAAAACTCTGGATGCTGTTTTCAGTGATAATGCAGCAAAGCTTGATAGATTGAAAGTGGCTGCCCAAATGTGCATTCACTTGAAGTGCTTAAAGTGTGGTGTTGGTTACAGTGGTACATCAGTTCAAGAGACTGCATTACCTTATCTGAACTCCCCCAGAGGTATGTGACATTCAGTACAGAAAACTGCACAGAGAGTGAGACTGTTATTCAAGCCAGTTTCTGTCATGCTGGTGGTAGTGATGGTCCAGATGAGCTGCCAGCCAGTATTCTTCATTATGCCATCTGTTTGTTTAAACTCATTTTAACTGCTCATGGTTGGTGGTTTATTAATTAGTTTAAGGACACAGTTTTGAACTGTTATGATGTCAACTGTTGGCTATTTCCTTTCAAAAAGAGACTGTTTAGCCATAGCTACCAAATTCTTTTATTACAGTTTACTTATTTTAAAAGTATACACAAAAAGTGTTTTTGATTTGTTGGAGTTGTCTAGTTACAGGGAAGGGGGCTGCTGATACAGTAAAAATATCATTAATTCTTCATGGTAATATTGTGTAAACATTTGTTTGAAAAATAATCTTGGACAGGATTCATTTACTGAATACAGGAATTCACTTGAAAGCAATCTGCTCAGTATAAAGAAGGTGAAATCTTGGGGAGAAAGTGATAATGACTCTGATCTGCAGCTGTAAAATGTAAAGTTTGTATGTGCGTGGCACTTGTTGGCTATTACCTCAGGCAGCAGTGCACATTTGGTGTTTACTCTTAAGATAAGTTGCCTTTTGCACATCATTTATTTGTCAGTGATTCAGCCTTTGTCACTGTAGACCCTGATAATTACACACTAAATTAATGCCAGTGGTGCATATTTAAGAGCTGTTTCAAGGCGTATCCAAAGATTACCCCTTCTTTATTCATTCAAGTAGCACATAAGCTCCATAAGCATTACTAAGAAGACAGGCAGTCATAGGTTAGATATTAGTTGGTCCGTCCAATATGCTGCTGTCCCCCCACCCCCTTCCCCACTTCCATCCATTTTGTTAAGGATGCTCTTCGTATATCTCCCTGATGTAATCTTATGCAGCCATGTCATATTCCAACATCTGCATATGGTTCTAATGAGACAAAGTCTTGATCCTCTGGAGTCTAATTATATTCTTTCCTGGTCCACCCCTTGGTATATTTTTGTTTACTTTCCTGTGGACTTCCTCCTGCAGCCAGAATAAAGCATTGCAGTACTCATAAAATAGCATGAATGCAGCCCAGCAAGGCTGGGAAATGGATTCTCCTGAGAATAAACACCAGCATTCTGTTAGGTGTTGCTATGATTCTCTCATTCTGGTCCTGATGATACAGTTCAAATATGATTAACACCTCCTCAGGTCTATTTCATGCTCTCTTGTCTTAAGTTTTACTCATATCAGTTCATACTTTTCACAAATTTCTTGGGGTCTAATTACAATGCATCTTATTTTCTGCCATGAACCTCTCTCTGCTACCAGTATTCTATTCACTTAATCTGCATTCCAAATCTTTGCTTAGACCTTTTGCTATCGCTCAAAGATGACTTAACTTTGGGTCATCGGTGAAGAGGCTGATCCTGTTCTCTGTTCCCACCGCTATGTCCGAGACAAAAACACTAAAGAGAAATAGTTGCATTGTCAGTCCTTGCAGTACATGGTTACTCATTGTCCTTATTTCTGACATTGACCATCTTACTGCACCACTCCACTTTAACCTTCAAGCATGAAACAGTTCAGTTCTTTATTATTTGGCCTCCAGGTCCAAGTTTCCTTTCAGTTCTCAGCTTGGAACTGAGTCAGATGTTTTCATAAAACAGAGGCAGACCACATTTTCCAGTACACTTTCAAATGCAGGTTTTCTTGTGAACTAGTCATATGACTGGATCATGTCTGAGTGGCAACTCTTTCTGGTCATGAATTCATGCTAATAACTTTACTAGAGATTGTCTGAGACGAACGTAGATATCATTTCTCTTGAAAATATATCCATGGCCTTAACTAACATTGCTGTTAGACTAACAAACCTATAGTTCCCTGAGTTTTTCCTGCCCTAATGATTTTATTCCTACCTTTTATATCTAACATGCTTCTGTACTAGCCAGTAATCTGCTGAAGATGTCTATCAGATGATTTGGCAGCATACTGGCCACATTCCTAGGGACCACAGGAGCAGCCAATCTGGTCTTTGTACTTTGTCTTCCTTGAGGGCTGCCATTTTTCTCTCTCCTCCTGTCTTTTCCATGCTGGTTTCTGCACACTGCTGTCCCTATACTCCTAAACTTCCAAGCATGCTATCTAGTTTTCCTCATTCCATTTTGAAGAAAGGACTAAAAAACAAAATCAGTACTCTGTTTTTCTCATCTTACATATCTAGGATAATAGGGTCATAGGAGTTTACTAAGCTATCTACCTGGAGGTCATTTCAAACCTAGTTGTTTCATCCCAATGTAATACCATATATATTCTAGTCAATACCAAGGACTGTATTTATGACTGCCTATGTCCTGGAGGGTTATGGGTGCTATCCCCTGTAAGAATTTATGATGTCTCATCCACTTGTCCTGGTTCCTTTCAAACAGTATCATAGAGGTGCTCTGCTTATATGAATTGGCAGCCTATTCCAAAGATGCAGCAGTCACTGGGAAACAAATCTGTCCCTTCAGCATGTCCTGTTCAGCTCTCAGGCCATATGTATGTCCCTGCAATGGGTAGCTCTAGTCCGATTTGATTTACAGATGTGCAGCAAGTTTATTAGGTTTGGGTATGAGATTGCTCTTATAAGCCAGGTATAAGTCTCCCCTAAGAACTCTATACAGAGTATAGTGACAGGGACTTTAGTCAGTCTGTGTAAGCCACTTGCTGAAGTCCCTTGATCTTTTTTGTTAGAATCCTCTGAGGTCTCTCCAATTGCTGCAGGTGCTTTTTACGGTACATACCAAAAGGGGCATTATACTCTATTATGGGCCTGATTAGTGATGAGTATAGAGAGGTTCTAACCTCCTTTGCTCAAGAGACAATACCTTAACTAATCAAGTGTGCCACATAAAAAGCCTTCCTTACTACAGTAGACACATGGTGGTCAAAGTTAAGGTCGCAGTCAATTTGTGATCCCAGATCCCTTACCACTTCGTAGGTACTTTGGGTATTGTTGATTTGATAGTGTGAAGGGACATTGTTTTTTCCATAGGGAATAATGATGCATTTCTTTGAATTCAGTTTGAGACCATGACTAAGACATTGGTCTGTGCAAGACCTTCCTGAAGTAAACTGACATCACTTAGGGATTCAATAATTGCACCTAGTTTGCAGTTGTCTGCAAACTAGGTCAACCACAACCTTTTAGTTTTGACCCGAACGTCTGAGAAGTATATATCAAACAGTAATGGGCCCAACACTGACCCTTGTGACTTCCTGCTGGTGACAGGTCTGCCAGTTGATGTGGAGTCACTCACTTTGATAGTGTGTGACTGGTTTGTGAGCCAGTTGGCAACCCATGTTACAACAAAGGGGTTTACATTCAGTTTGCTAAATTTATCAGCACTGCATGAGTGTGGGATTGTGTCAAAAGCCTTTGCCGAGTCAAAGTATGCTGTGTGCACAGCTTTGCCCTCATCAATGGGTCTGGTCAGATTTCTGAAGAAATCCACCAGATTTGACAGGCAGGATCTGCACTTATCAAAGCCAAATTGGGTTGGATACAGGGTTTTGATATCACCCATGTCTATATTAACGAGGTCAATAATGATAAGTTAAATTGGCCTTACAGATGAGGCTCATCAGAATTATGGGTCTATAATTGCACTGATCTGTTGTGAGGCCACCATTATGGAGAAGAATAACTGTTGCTGTTCTCCATTCTGCAGGAACAAAGCTTTTGGTCAATCTATGATTGAAAAGAGTACTTAATGATGATGTTAGTTCATGTTTTAGCTTGTGTAGAAGACAGGCTGGGATGCCGACTGGTCCCATAGAGGCTGTGTCTTTGCCTTGGACAAGGCTTTAATGACCTGCTCTTCAGATATGTAGGCTGGGGATGGGGGTTGGTGGCAAGGTTTATGATAAGTTTGTAGGGGATAAGGGAGTAATGTTTTCACCAAACCTATCCGCTAGCAGATTTGCTTTCTCTGTGGGGTCAGTGTGTGTGATACCTTTAGTCACAGGTTCAGCACATGCTTGGGTCCTACCTTTTAGGCTACATATGTAGCTTTAAAAGGCCTTATGGTATTTTTTGGCTGTGCTTGCTAAGTTTTTCTCAAAGATGGCCTTAGATGATTTGACATATTGTCATATTTGCCTGTTGAGGCTGAAGAGGGTGCTTTTCCATTGTTGAGGCCTTGCATTTGTTTTCTCGGACAACAACTTTTGTTGTAAAGATTGTTGATGCTGGATGTCTATCATGGTGGCTTGTTTTTACTTGGGGCTCTGGCTTTCATTCTGTCCATATGTTACCAGATGGGTAATCAAACTGGCTCATTGAAAGAACCCACCAAATCAAAATAAGGGATGACACCTCCAGCAGCAGACCCATAATGAGCGGCGTACTCCAGGAATTGGTCTTGGGGCCTCTCTTTTTCAGGATATACTTCTCTGATGTGCAAGCCAAAACCAGTGGGCTATGGCTGACCAAGTCTGCAGATGACTGCAAGCTGGGCACGATCGTCAATTCCCCAAGTGATGTGGATGTCCTGCTAAAGGGTTTCACCCAAACAAATGACTGGTGCCAGAAACATGGCCTCAAGCTGAATGCCAAAAAATGCATCACCATCTATTTGGGGAGAGTGATGTCCCCATATATTATCACAACAACATCCTCAGCATGTACGCAGTAGTGAGGGATTTGGGCACTCAGGTTGATAGCAACCTGACTTTTGACCGCCATGTTGCTTCTATTGTACAGAAAGCTTTCTACATGGCCTATTTTGTAAGTAAGGCTACCTCATCCAGGGACAAAGAGGTCATAAAATCCCTGTATTCTTCCCTTATAAGGCCAGTTATAGAGTACAAAGCCCCCTTCAGCATGTACCTCGCAAAGCACATGCAGCAGCTGGAGAGACCACAGAGGTTCCTCACCAGGAGAATCCGGAGCCTCAAACATCTACCCAACACAGACAGGGTAAAAGCTGTGTCCCTCTACTCAGTTTCATACAGACTCCTCAGGGTTCACCTCTGTCTGGCATACAAAGCAATCTCAAACTTTGCCTTGAAGGGACTGCTGCATATCTGCAAGTCAAGCTCCACTGAAGTAACCCGTATGCACAACCTCAACCTGGTCTGTGATATCAACAGGAATTGTTGGTGGGACAGATTTGTGTCCCAGAGACTTCCCCATCTGTGGAATAGACTCCCTCTCCACATCAAGCAGAGTACCTCATTATCCCTTTTTAAGTGCAACCTGGATAACTGGATTGGAAAGAGAAAATACCCCCCCCCCCCGGGATTCCACTTGTGTCCTTGCTGGACAAGGACTTTGGGTGCTGACTTGTCTAAACATGGGCTAAACACTTGGCTAGGCTTTAAAGGGCCTCAGCGTCAATAGCATAGTAACAACCTATGATCATATGAACAGCCAAGTCTATACATTTATGTAATTGATTTTACAGGGCTTTAATGTCAGTTTCACTGTAGTTAACACTTCCAGCTGGGAGTGGGGCTTGGAATGCAACTTCCTTAACCTGGTTATTACTAACACGGGCAACCAGTGCTCTATACCAATAGTCAATTCCTCCTTGGTTAGATCCGACCACAAACTAATCACCATGGAAATCCACATTTCACCGACATACCCCGTAAAGGTATCCACTATGAAAAACTTCTCCAAAGCTGACTTTGGACTCCTAAAATCAGAGATGGCTAACTTCACAGCACCCATGCCAATGGAAAACAGATGCAGGACTGACAAATCATACACCAATGCACTGTACAAACACGTACATAAATGCATGGAACTAGCCATACCCAACAGAATCAAGATGCTCACCTTCAAAAAAAGGATGCCAGTCTGGTGGTCCCCTGCCATTAATAAACTCTACAACAGAAGGAAGAAACTGTTGCAGAAAAAGGTGAAGTCCCAAGACTGGAAAAATTCCCTTATTAGCCTCAACAAAAACTTGAGATCCCTCATCAAAACCTCCAAAGCCAACTATGAAGGCAGAGTTGTGGCAGACACTAAAAACAACCACAAAGCCTTCTATATCTATATCAAGAATCTCCATGGCAATACCCAGATTTGCTCTGAGTTACTGCACAATGGTACCTTCTATACTGAGCCAATAGATATTGCCAACATACTGGCCGACAGATTCAGTGACAACTTTACCCCTCTCATCCCCCTAAAGGACCAATCTCAATACCAGAAGAATGCCATGTACCCAAAATTACTGCAGTTCAAGCTAAAGCTGCATTATCTAATGCCAAAAGTACAGATTCCATGGGACCTGACAATATCCTTGGCTGTGTTCTACATGAATTACAAACTGAACTGGCACAACAACTGTGTGCTCTGTTCACACAAAGCTTTGTCCCTACCAAATGGCGCACTGCTACAGTCATCCCTCTACATAAAAGAGGAGCGACTACAGACCCTGGAAATTATTGCCCCATTAGCCTGATGAGTCTGATATGTAAGGTTATGGAGCACATCATCATGGACCTAATTAACAAGGATATAGGGAATCTCCAAACTCTAGATCCCACACAATTTGATTTTATGAAAGGTAGATCATGCCTGCTTAACCTGGTTGACTTCTTTGAGTCAGTCACTGGAATGGTGGATGAAGGTAAGGCAGTTCATACAGCCTAATCTGGCTAAGGCCTTTGATACCATTCGTCACTTAGGAATTATTGATAAACCCAGCAAACTAGGCATCAACCCCTGTATATCATTAGGTGGGTTGCAAATTGTCACACAGATTGAACCCACAGTGTGAAAGTAGCGGATTCCAATTCAGACTGCTGACCAGTCACTAGTGGAGTCCCACAGGGATTGGTCCTGGGTCCTCTCCTGTTTGACATCTACTTCTCAGAAGTCCAGGCCAACACAGAGAGACTCTGGCTGACCACATTCACAGACGACTGCAAGCTGGGAGCCATTAATAACTCCCCAAGTGATGCAGACATCCTACA
The DNA here is from genome assembly GCF_019279795.1 of Protopterus annectens. Taxonomy (NCBI): domain Eukaryota; kingdom Metazoa; phylum Chordata; order Ceratodontiformes; family Protopteridae; genus Protopterus; species Protopterus annectens. The sequence goes on from NC_056739.1 coordinate 1,003,787,108, forward strand.
GAAAGACCTCACTGAGACCACTGACTGGTGTCAAAACCATGGCCTTAAGCTTAATGCCAAGAAATGCGTTGTCATCCCCTTTTGGTTAAAACTCAGTTCCTACTAATTACCACATCGATGGGAGCCCACTGAACATGTTAGAAGAGATCTGGGGACACAGGTTGACAGCAACCTCTCCTTCGACCACCACATTGCCACTGTGGTCAGAAAGTCCTTCTATATGGCACATCTCATTACCAAGAGTTTTGCATCCAGGAAGAAAGAGGTCATCATCTCTCTCTACTCTTCCCTCATTAGACCAATCATAGAGTATAATGCTCCATTTGGCATGTACCTCACTAGACACCTGCAACAGTTGGAGAGGCCAGAAAAGTACCTCATGAAGAAGATCATAGGCCTCAAACACATGTTCTACATGGACAGACTCAAAAAACTCCAGCTATTTTCTGTCTCATATCGTCTACTAAGAGGCAATCTCTGATTGACTTGCAAGCCCGTGTCTGACCCAGCTCTGTTAGAAATGCTACATCTAAAGAAATCCCAATCCCTCCACATCACACGCTTTAGAGACCTCAACCTTATTACCACAATCAACAGAACATGCTGGAGGGACATGTTCATAACCCAGAGACGACCCATTCTCTGGAATACACTTCCCATAAATGTCAAGCAGAGCAACTCACTAGCCCTCTTCAAGCGAAATCTTGATGAGTGGATGGGAAATAAAAAGTTCACCCTGGGGATCACTCCAGTGGCTCTACTTGATAGAGGCACTGGGAACTAACGACGGGTGGCACAATGCCAGGGCACTTCTATGGGCTAGGCTTGTAAAGGTCCCAGGGCCATTAGCCTAGTACACACCTATGAACCTATGAACCTATACCTTCCCTTTGGAGGATATAGTTTGCCTTGGTGAAAATTTTTAGTCTGACTTCATCCTTTGTGAGTTCTGATGTTAGTGCCAGTTCAAAGGTGATTGATTTGTGATCAGATTTAGCTAATGAGGGTCCGACAGTTGCAGTAAGAGCCAGATCTAGTATGTTTGTTCCTATTGTTTGGGTTTGAACAATTTGTTTCAGGGCATTTGAGTTAATAAAGTCAAGGAACTTTTGTGCTACTCATTTAAGGGTAGAGTACGTTTCCCCCATAATGAGAGTATTCGGGAATATTTGGACTGACTCCAGTTTGGTCAAGTAGGCTTCCTGAGCATCATGACCCAGGGAGGGGGATATCTATAAATGGCTATGACTTCATTGGGGTCTTACCCACAGTAGCATGATCTTGGAGTAACTCTGTGGAGTTGTCCAGTCTAACTGGGTTGGAGGTGAATTTATGTCCAATACAGACTGAAACAGTGCTTACTTTGGTTCTCACATGTTAATTTTTTGGTCTGAAGGTGTGGAAGATACTGTAGCCTTGCAAGGCTGTGGTAGTCTCTGAGGCCTTGATCCAAGTTTCTGTGACTGCATAGGCATGTACATCTTCCACTGATAGAAGTGCTTCCAGGGTGTGAAGTTTTTGGTTTAACCTCCTATCGTTTAACAGCATAACCCTTATTTTGTTATAACTGGCAAATTTTGTGTCGGTAAGTTTGTTTTTGAGCCCTTGCCTAAAAAAGGTTCATCTTTGTTCAGCCTTGTTAGTACTGTCTATCCATTCCTCTTTCTACCTTAAACACTAAAAGCCTCTCTATCTTCTTCACTCCATTCAACAGTTCCATTTTGATTTGTACTCTTAATTCCTTCACCTGTTTGCTGTCTCTCTATTTGTCTCTCTGTCTAGCTTCTACTTTATTTCCTTGCCTCTTCTGTTCAGTATTTTCTAAAATCTCTAGCTACACCTTTCCTTGTAGCCACATTGCCATTCTCTTTTCTTCTTTAGGTCTTCCTCAGACACTTGTTCATATGCTCTGAAAACTATTTCTCTGCCCAACTCCTCTAGTTAATTTTTTTCAGTATAGCGTGATCTCGAACTCATTTTTGACTCAGTCTCCAGCCCAGCATAATCCACTCAGCTAAAATCCCTCATCATTGTCTTTGGGTTAGTATTTTACCCTTCCTACTTTAAACTGTCAAGTGGCATGATCACTGTTTGCTAGCAGTACCTTTACCTACACATTGCCAGGCATGTTTTCCTTTGCAAGGAAGACATCTAGTGTTTTATGATTTCCTTTTTTGTTTTTTTTTTTAGTTCCTTGATCATCCACATGAACATCAAGCCTCGTTTGCATATGTTCAAGTAAGCTATTTGTACTGCCAGGGGTCTCAAATCTATACAGCTTCTCGCTGTAAAGTTGGGGTGAGAAAAGAATATTGCTATCATCCCCATGGTGGAATTTGTTCCTTTTTATGGCCATAATACTTCCCTGTAAATGTCCATTGACACTCAAGGCAAAGCATGCAGTTTTATTTATGGGGTGTGGGTATTTACCCTGCTTGGCCAGTGATGAAACCCTACAAATCTATGCCAAGTTCATTGGCAGAGACTCTATCTACTCTATGACCTCCATCAAGAATTATATAAAGAAGTGTGTACCCAGACATACTTCCACAGCTGTCTGTGTGGAGAGAGAGAGTGAGAGACAGAGAGAGAGAGTGAGAGTTGAGCAGGCATGTCCATGTCATATCTTTATATTCTTCTACTTCAGTTAGTACCTGCATTGCTAACAAAGACCAGAACATTTGGGTCATACTCAGGACATTCTCCATCTTTGCGAGGAAGTTGGTGAATTATGTCGTTTTGGGTACAATCCTCTGTCAGGTGACTCCCTCATGATCTAGGACTGTCAGCCTACTCTAGTTCTCTTTTTACTGCAGCTCACATTTGGTAAATTCAGATCTACATAAGTATTAACCTCTTCATCCTGCTCCTCTCCTTTATTTTCTACTCCGTCCTCTCCTCCTTCCTTGACATGTATGCAGGTCATTAATCTGCAAACAATCCCTCCCCCTTTGACCTGACACTTTACGTTAACTTTATCAGGAGACAATACTCATTGTCTCTCTTACCTTACATTTGTTGACTTCCTTAACTCAGTTTTTGAGGTTGTTGTCTCTGCTACCTGCTGATCAACAGACCATCTATTGGTTATTGGCCCATTCATTCCTCAAAATTGGTAGAAAGTGAACCTAGTCTAGTCTTTAATGCAGACTTCAAGGTTTGTTTGGCATTTGCTTTTCTTGTTTTTAAGCCCATTGCACATTCCCAGAACACACCCATGATATGATTCTAATGAGCATTAGATATAGGATGACATTTGCATCTACAGGTGAAGAAACTCCTCAGAGCAGCCCAAATCATGCAGTCCCGTGCCCTCTCCCTAAGGAGAAGTTAAACAGACAAAGCAGTGTCACTCTTCTTCCTCATGCCAGCTTCCTCTAGGTGCCTGGTTGCTAATCAAATTCCTATTACCAGGATCATAATAAGGCCACTGCATCTACATTCATCCTTTCCTTAACGGCCATTCTTCGACGGGCTAAACCCAAGCACTCCATGGCCAACATTCTCTCATCATCTGTAGCTAATGTGCATGTTTCTGTAATACCAGTAATACCAAACCTCTGCTCCTACATCTCTGCCTTCGACATTTCCTCTTCCTAAACCTGCTACATTCATTCAGGTATGCTCTAAGTCACTTATGCTAGTCCATCTGCTATGTTTTTATTTATTTATTTTTGTTTGCATTCTACGTGCACCATTGCATTTTAAAGTAGGTTTATAGAGATACATTTGTAACTCTACTTTGAGCAGCTCTATCCCTTTTGAGCAAAGATGGATCCTGCCTCTAGCACAGAACTGGTCATTTTCTTCCGCTTCCCTCCTACCATTCTAAAACCATTCTTCCATGTCCACTGCTATGACGATATTTAACTCCCATATTCTTCTTGAAGTTCTCTTAAGTTTCCTTCAGACTCTACAGCCTTCCCATCACTCATTGTGCCAATGACTATCCAATTTCCTCTTCTCATGCATTCTACTTTCATGGTCTTCCATTCTTAGGTTTGTCACTTGTTGCATTTTATTATTTTCTCTATACCAGTAAAACTTTAAAGCTCTCAGCTATACCTGTCTACCTCAGTCAATTAGCAGAAATGGAAACTGTGGGTGTTGATCATCCAAAACATAACTGATTCAAACAAAAATACAGTGAATTTTGAAATTTGCTGGGAGGAGAGCCTCACCCTCCTGCAGTCTGGCTCCAACATGGAAGGCTGCACGGTCCCACATCTGTGTTCTATATATACTATATATGGCTTTACTTCTTAATTTTGAAGTTTCAAAACTTCGAATTTCTTATGGTCTCAAATTCAAATTTGTAATTGAGCCATTCTAAGAGTCTGAGTTGCGCTCTTTAAAATATCAGTAGGTAAGCCTCAATCTTAGGCATTCTGCAAGCAAACAATGTGTGAACATATATGTGTTATAATATAATTAGATGGTTATATTGTTATTTTATCTATATTATTTTAAAAAATCGAACATATGGTTGCCATTTTTAAATTTATTGTTCATAAACTGGGAAATTAAAGACAAAAAGTATGACTATCATTGTCTTTATTTCAGTTAATGCTAGTACTGTTTTGTATATCTTTAGTAAGTAATTGAAAGGAAATGTACTCAAAGTAAGACATGCAAAGACAAAGGATAATATGCCTTGTACCCCAGTCAGTGACTCTGATTCCAAGTAACTGTTTAATATATATACCTATGAGCTAACTATATAACAAACATTATGTACATACACACACACACACACACACACACACACACACACACATGCACATACACACATATGCAATAGATATATAGACAGATAAACAGATAATAAGTAAGACAGTGATTGTTGAAATACATATTATAACATGGTAGTGGAAGATATAAATAACTGCTATGATAATCTTAAAAGATGCTGATGTTTTAAAGAGGATTGCTGGTATCACATGAATAAACAAAAAGACTGGAAGATTAAGATACGGGTCTCGACATAATGGCATCTCCAGAAAGAACTAGTAATGTGCAATGACGGAATCTCTTTCTGAGTTATTATAGATGTTATTAATGAAACAGTTTCTATATTAGGATTTCATGAGCCTCTGGTGAGGAACTGAGATGTTCACCATCAGAAAAAACAGTTTAAGGATTATGGTGATAAATCCCTACCACCAGTCTGCTGCTGCGGCTAAGCTACAGTTACCAAAAATGGCCACTTTGTAAAACCCTGTAGCTGGAAAAATATAACAGTCAGAGATCAAAAGATCAGTTGCAAAGATGTTCCACTACTAACAACAAAAAGCAATAAATAAATAAGTAAATAATAAGAGACAGCCTGAACTGAGTTTTGCTTCTGATTATATTACACTGTCATAGCATGCAAAAATGCTGGTACACAGAAACACAAAATATGAGTTTGCATGGCAAACTCTTCAAGAGATGAGTGAGGCTATTGATAGACATTGAGTCAGTCTCTATGAACAAATTAATATAACAGCCATCATCATGACAATGCCAAAGACAAATTAATATAACAGCCATCATCATGACAATGCCAAAGAAATTCAGTAAAGATTATGATACTGAATCATACCTTCTTGCTTTTGTGACATACATTATCCAAGAGAATCGGGGTCAATCTGAGTCGACTAGGTTACAGGGGAAATGCTCAAGGGCTGTATGGGTGATGGAAGATACTGATTATATGAAGAACTGATAGCAAGAGCTGATATGGCTTCTGAAAGACAAATTTCTTAACTGGACTTTTAATTATAAGAAAATTGCAAGAGCACACTTCTGATGTAAAGCATGTTTTAAGTTATGGTTTAAAAGCAGATATTAACAGCAAAATTAAGTGATCAATATTGTAGCAGTTCATAAGTTCAAAAAAAGCACCTCCAACTGGGTTATGCAAATGAGATTCCAGAGTGACCCAAAGATGACTAATAAAAAGATTAGGCTACCTGAAAGGTTATTAGCTAATAATGCATCATTTAAAACTGAACAATGTAAACCTGTAGTTAAGACTCTCCTAATCTCTTTGAAACCACTGAAATGGTCAGCAACTGAACAGTTCTATTCCAGGTGTGAAAAGACGACCCACACTGTGAAAGAAATGTTTAATTAGGAATATTGTAGCTGACAAAAATATGATTTCTAGCTAGCATACAAATGGTTTAACCTAAAATGGTAGGGACAGCACAGTGGTGTGGTGGAGAGTATTGTTACTTCACAGCAAGAGGTTCACCGGTTTGATTCTCAGCAGGAGTGTCTTCTGTTCGGAGTCTGCATGTCCTCCCAATATTCATGTGGGGTTCCTCCAGGTGCTCCTGTTTCCTCCCACATCCCAAACACATGCAGTAGGTGGAATGGACACTTTAAATTGGCCACAGATGTGAGTGTGCGTGAGAGAGTGTGTGTGGAATGGAAGAGTGGCCACAACAGGGTCAACCAACCTGTGATGTGAACCTTGGTTCTAAATGATTGTCATTGTTGAAGTGACACCCTGACCCCATGTGCAAAAATGGGAAAAGGGAATATGGATGGATGGAAATGGTTTAACTATCAAAAATGTGATTTATAAACAACATGAAAATAATAAAAATGCTCCCATGAAATATCATAAAGTACCTGTTACAGCAGTAGAATCAGGATATTGTCTGTGACACTATTAAGTTAGCTAAATGTGAAATGCTGGTGGAAGGGTAGAAATTACAAGGGCTAATGGATTCTGTGAGCATGATAACATTTTTTAAGGAGAGTTATGTCAGTAAACATATAACAGATGACAAAAAGAAAGTGAAAATAAAATAACATTTGTTTATGGAGACAGAAATATGTATCAAACCAAAGTCAGATTCTTTTTGGTAAGCTGCTATGTCTTGTCATTTTTTACAGATGATGTCATAATAGACCACAACTGCCCCAGTTCAAGGTACTGTGGAAATTGTTGGTATAACAAGCACAGTTAGATATTCTTTATTCAGAATATACTCTTAATAAAACTAGGAATGGCCAATTGAAGCATGATATACTAATCAAAATACACAGCAATGATAAAATGAAAAAGGTAAGTTAAGAAATTCTGTAATATGTTGCCCTAAGCATAGCTAATTCATACATATTATGTAAGGTCACATATGCATATGCTATTGCCAATAAAGGTATTCAAAGGTGGTGCAAAAAGAAACACGTTATCAGGGTAGAAAACAAAGAAAAACCTTTTTCCTGGTCCATAATATGTTTCAGAAATTATGGGTTTTATACTAGTTAGGTAATGTGTTCCAAAATAAAGGATAATAAGAACTGGAAAGGGTAAGGTTGGTATTATCATTCATGCCATTGTGCTTATAATAAAAATCGAACACCATCATGGAAGTATTGAAAACAGGAAACTATAAAGCAATTAAGACAAGAAGTGTCACTGTTAGAAGAATATAGAAGAGGGAACAGATCAACAAAAATACTAAGCAAGATAGATGTAATAAAAGCAATGCGCAGTATTAGAACAGACCAAGATCTATCACGCACTATCATTAATAAAAAGCTAAAAATCTCAGCACAGGTAGAAAAATGTAGAAGATGCACAGATAAATATAAAGGAAAAGTACAAAATAAGCAATGTATTGATGACCCAAAAAAGTTTTACAGAGAATAGGGAAACAAGGTAAAAGGAATTGAAAGACTACCAAAAAAAAGAAGAAATAGATACATTTTAGAGAAGTTTTTATAAAGATCCTGTGGAACCTAACAAAGATGCTCAATGGATAGAAGTAAACGAAAGAATAAAAAGTTTAAAGGTACAGGATGTGAAATGGGATGAAGTAACATCCAGAGAGATTGAAATAAAGGTATGAAAAGCCTATAATTGGAAAACCCCAGGCCTAGATGTCGAACCTAACTTCTGGTTAAAAGTGCAAAGATCTTTGCACGAATATTTAGCTATGAGTAAGAACTATTTATATGTACATCCTGAACAGACACCAACTTGGCTAACAACAGGAAAACCAATGCTAAAGAGTGAACCTGCAAACTACCCTAAAAACTATAGACCAGTAACTTGCCTTCCGACTACGTATAAACTATAGACTGGAATTGATGCCAACAGCGTTTATAGTCATTTAGAAGAAAACTCAATTATGGCAGTAGAACAAAAGGGCAGTAAAAGAAAGTCATATGGAACAAAGGATCATTTGTTAAATAAAGTCATAGTGGAGAACTGTAAAAAGTGGAAGAATCTAAGTATGGCATGGATTGACTACAATAAAGCATTTGTTAGTATCCGACATTCATGGATAAAAGAGTGATTAAAAATGTATAACGTACACCCTACACTCGACTACATTACAATGACCATGAAACAGTGGCACTTTGCAATTAAGCCATGGTAAAGGACAAATTATTATCCCAGGGATAAAAATTCAAAGTGGGATATTCCAGGGTGACTCTTTGTCACCACTGCTGTTCTGCCTTGCCCTTAACCTATTAAGCTGTCTAATTCACAGCTTAGGCCATGGTTATAATTTGGCTCCTAGAAAAGAAGAAAGTGTAAGGACTTCTCATCGTCTCTTTGTTGATGATTTAAAACTGTATAGCTCATAAGATGAGGAACTGAAAGTACAACTGCAAGTTGTCAAAACTTTTTCAGATGATATAAGAATGTCATTTGGTCTTGACAAATCTGCAAAAGCAACCTTTAAAGCAGGAAAACTGCAGCACCAGGAAAACATCAGTTTTGGACAAGAATGTGATATAAAAGAACTTGAGCAAGAGGGACTATATAAATATTTGGGAATCGATGAAGGATCAGCAATAAAACATGAACCAATGTGAATAAAACGTAGTAAGGAATACGTTAGAAGACTTAAATTAATCCTGAAAACAGTATTGACATCTAGGAACAAAATCCAAGCTATAAACCAATTTACTCTTCCTGTCCTAACTTACAGTTTTGGAGTGATTGACTTGCCCCAAAATGTGTTGGATAGATTGGATAGGAAAAATAAGATGGATGCCTCATACTCAGTAAATGATTTATAAAAATCAGTGCAAACCAAGAGTATATATCCCCCACTCTGAAGGAGGGATGGGCATCCATGAAATTGACTACATGTATATATCTGCAGTCGTGGGACTCCACACATACCTGCTGGCCTCACAAGACCCAAACATAATGAAAGTTTTGAAACATGGGGAGAATAAATCTAAGATGACTTCTCTGCTTGATCTAGCAGAAGCATATTGCCATCAAACAGGAATGGAAATCAAATCAGAAGTAGATAAAAATCAGGCAGCAATCGAATGTGCCAAAAAACAAAAGAAAGAATATAAGGTGATGGACCAGATGAAAAGGCAAGAAATGTGGAAAATGCATAAATATAGTTGCAAGTATAGAAAACTTCTGGAAGAACCTTATGTTGATCAGGAATGAATGTAGGCATGGTTAAGGACAGGCGAATTCAAATCAATAGATGAAATGTTAATATTGGCAGTCCAAGATAGTGGGCTATGTACACACTGGTTTACAAAGTCCATTGAACATGTGGGAGAAACAGACAAATGTAGGTTTTGTAAAACAGAACTGGAAACAGTTGCACACCTCATTGCTGGTTGTAACATACCAATGGCATAAGGACTGTATAATGAAAGGCATAATAATGTGGCAAGACTGGAGATTGTGCAAAAATTATGGTACTGAAGTGGCTGAAAAACACTGGAAACGTGAGTCACAAAGTATCATAAAAAATGAAGTTTACATCACATGGGATCACCCATTACCAACAGTTCAAAAGACAGATGCAAGAAAACCAGATATAGTGATCCATGAAAAGAAGACAGAAGTAGCATTAATCATTGAAATCACCGCATCCAATGACTACAGTGTCTTGCATACAGAGAGACACAAAGTCATAAAACATCAGGATTTGCAGGCAGAAACGAGAGCAATGTGGAAGAAAGATACCCAGAGAGTTCTAATAGTAGTAGGAGCAATGGGTCTTATAAAAAAAAGAATCTAGAGTTGTATTTAGTTATATTACCAATGCATGTGACCCTATACGAATTGCAGAAGGTGTCATTACTGGGCACACTGCAGTTGCTGCAAAGAGCACATTTGTCTGACATCAAAGATTGAAACAATACTAATTTCATGAACTTTAATCGTAACTTCACCTAGGAATGGGGTCCATTCCCATCATGGTATTAGAAACCCAAAATACTTGGAGAAATTAAAAAAAAATAGAGATTGAAACTATTTTTTTTTTAAATCATGCCTCACTTCAGGACTAAGCCCAAGGGCTCCTCTACCTATATGCCCCTCCTATTCAGCAGTTGCAGCAGATAAGAGTCCATGGGTGAGAACAGAGCTATACAGCTTGTTCAGATTTTCCCAGGAATCACCAATCAGTTTCTTTGTTCTGAGGCAACAGATATGTGTTACATTGTGGAACAGCTTACTTGTCCTTTGAGATGACCTACCCCCTCCCTCATTGGAACATTTCTCATCTCTCATGGCAGCTCATTAATCTCTGCAGTATATATACAACCCTCTGAGGAGAAACATGCCTCTGCATGATGAATTCAACCCCTGGCATGTGATTTGTAAATGGGAGTCTGGGCTCACTAGGTTCAAGCTCCGTGGAATGAATGCTTAGTGCTCCTATTAGGATAGACCAAAGTGGAGAGCCATAGCCACTTCACTCCCACTAGGATCACTGAGGCAGCAAGGGCCACTCACTCCCATCCTCCCTCACCAGCCCGTACCAGTTCAGGACTGAGTTCTCTGCAGCATAGTCAGTGCTTTATCCCACAGAGACCACAGAACTGGCAAAAATAAAATTAATAACTAATATGATAATGGGTGCATCATTTGCCCCTACTTTTGCCAGTGTAATTATGGGTTTATTTGAAATTAATTATATTTACAATTTATTATTTTATCAGATATGTTATTATGTATCACCAATATATTGAGGATTTGATTTCTTTTAATGTGGTAAAGAATTACCTGATTTATTTAATTACACATTTAATAATAAAAATATGAATCTAAAATTTTTAGGGAATATTTCAGATGAGATTAATTATTTAGATATTGCTCTTTCAGTGACTGATGTTAAGGTACATAATGAATTGTAACATAAATTGACAGGTGCCTTTGACTATGTAATCCTGCTAACTTTCATTCTGTCCATCTAATTGATTCATTACCTTATGGGGAAATGCTAAGAAATTTCTGATTATATTGTCATAGAGAGGATTTCTTGAAAGAAATATAAAATATTATGGCAGTATTTTTAGGATGTCATTACAGCGAGCATAGTATATATATATATATATATATATATATATATATATATATATATATACATACATACATACATACATATATATATATATATATATATATATATATATATATATAAAATGCTTATAATAAGGTTAAAAGCTTACTCGAGAAGAAGTGATAGGCTGTTGTAGGAATGCTTGCTATAAAAGGAATTATTATACTTAAAATTATCAAAGTGAAATGCCTAAATGGAAAGTATATTTTGTGACTGAATTTAATATTTTATCAAATGATGCAGTGAATTTGATTAAGGCAAATTGGCCTGTAATACATAATGATGCTGAGATGTCTAGCCTAGTACATTCTGTTCCTAGTGTCTCTTATAAAAGAGGCAGGAATTTATGTGATATGTTAGCACATAATTATTTTGTATATTGTATGTAAAAGTATATTGAAATTCCTATAGTTTATACAGGTACATTTGCATGTCAGAATAGTTCTGCTTTTCATAATGTGGTTAGTTATTTTCCTAATTTACCTAAAATTAATGGTATAGTATACACTTTCACTGAAATATTTTTCTTAAAATTCAAAGCAGGTAGTGTATGCCTTATCATGTCCCTCTGGGCTGTTCTACTTTGGGGAAACAAAAAGGATTTTTTTTAATAGTAGATTCAAAGATCATCTTCAGGATGTAAACAAGGCAAATTAAATACAGCTATGGGAGAGTCTTTTAAAAAGGAACATAGAAATTCTGACATTTTGTTGACTTCTGTCAGGTTGCAGATTAAATTAAAACAAATTGAAGGACATTTAATTAAACACAATAATAAAATGGAGACCAACCACTGTACTTCGCCACTCATTTATTAGAAAACAATTAAAAACAGACCAAGCACTTCTGTCTTATTTATTTATTTCAGTTTGATGACCAGGGGGGGGGTCCACTGGGCTCAGGAGCCCATTTTCAGTGGTGGCCCGGGGAGAAAAGCTCCAACTTTACATAATAAACATTAGATTTTCAGATTAAAGTTATAATTCAGGATGTAGATACATAAGATAAGCAAATTACAGTTAATATAGAGGGTGTAGATGCGTTATAAAATTAGAGACATGAACTGGTAAATTGGTAAAGCTCCACATTACATAGTAATCATTACATTTTCAGATTAAAGTTACCATTCAAGATGCAGATACATAAGGTAAGCAAGTTACAGTTAATACTGAGGGTGCAGATGCATTATAAAATCAGAGACATGAACTGGTACATTGGTAACTTTGCATATGAGTCATATGTTGAGAGGAAAAAATTCCAGTGGTTGTATAGAAAATGTGTCTTGTTTAGGTAGTTATAACAGAACAAATACAAATGATAGGGAAAGGAGAACAGGCAGAATAAACTATATACAATATATACAAAATGTACACGAGATAACGCTGAAGAGTGAGTCATTTCTAGAGGAGTTAAGTAGTAGGCAAAGGGGAAGTAGGCAAATATGATTTAGAATGGGGAGAGAAGAAGGCTTGGTGGGGAAGGTGCAATTGCACTTCCAGTTAGAGAAAAAGTAGCAATGAAGATGTAATTTGAAGTTTAAAGAAACAGAAATACATAAAAAAATAGCATAAGCTTGATCAAATAGCAAACATTTTAAAATAATAAATAATACATAAGGAATGTATTAAATCACAAATGTGTATTATTTAATATTTTAACATTTTTGCTATTTGATTAAGCTTATGCTACATTTTTATGTATTTCTTTTTCTTTAAACTTCAGATCACATCTTCATTCCTATTTTTTCTCTAACTGGAAGTGCAATTGCACCTTCCCCACCTAGCCTTCTTCTGTCCCCATTCTAAGTCATATTTTCCCTACTTCTTGACCTCATACAAGACTTCATCAGAGTGACTTTGCAAGAACGATACCCTGCCCTGGGAGGTGTGATTGCAATACCACCCATGTTATTTATCTTGCAACTTGCAGCTCCTGCAATGTTTTTTATGTGGGGAAAACAAACAGAAAAATAAGGGAGGGAATTTGTGAACACATAAATGATATTAGGAAAAAGAACTCCACAGTGCCTTATTTAGACATACTATAAGATGCTCTAGTTTTAAGAAGTTGTTATTCTTTGTTATTGATAGGTTTGTTTCTAACTTTGAAGTGATATTGAAACTCTTTATATAGTGTACTAAAGAGGAAGGCTACTATTGTGCAAATATGCATTAGTGATTTAATACATTTCTTATGTATTATTTATTATTTTAAAATGTTTGCTATTTGATCAAGCTTATGCTATTTTTTTATGTATTTCTGTTTCTTTTAAATTCTTAAAGTGTTCTTTATTACATATGCAAACTTGTTTCTATTTTATATTATTCCCATTTACGTTTTTACTTGTTAGGCACTTAAAGTTGTTGGATGACATAATTCAGGGTATGATAATTTTAGACCTTTGAATGATTGATGTTTTACTGTATATACCTCTAAGTAATGGCAATTCATCACTCTAATGAAGTCTTGTGCGAGGTCAAGATAAAAGCGCTCGGTCTGTTTTTAATTGTTTTCTAAGAAACGAATGGCAAAGTACATTGGTTGGTCTCTGTTTTGTTATTTTGTTCAAGGTTATGTTCTTATCATTTTATTTTTGCACATTTAATTAAACCAACTTCTATTTAAAGAAAGTGGATGTATTTTAAAATATGGCACTTTGGTTCACAAAGAGTTAAAGAGAGAAGTTGATTGGAAATATTTGTTTCACTAATGGTTTTAACAATTGTTGCATTAGTTTTAGCAGTTAACTGAATGTGTAAAGTTGTATAAATAAAAAAACTTATGGTACAAACATCACTTCCTTTGAAGGCTATTGTGCCAAAGTGCTAGAAGTGATGATTCGTCCTGTTTTTACAAATCATTAAAGTTGGGAGGGTGGCCTAATGATTAAGGTTTTTGCCTTACAAACACAAGGTCCATGGTTTGAGTCTCACAAGGGATAATTGGCTAGGCTTGCAAGGGCAGATAGCTTAGTACTAACCTATGAATCTATAGAGTTTGCTGATGTCACATTTTCTTTTTATTGGTGTGTGTGATATCATTAAACAAAATGAAACTTGTACTGGAAAATTTTTCTGACCTCAAAATGTGAAAAGAAGGTTTCTTCAGTGAATTTGTTTTTCTCAATGAAAGTAGTAGTATCCCTCATACTAACGAGTAGAGCATTACAATGTGATTTCCACACTGTTTTCTTATAATTATATTGAGATTAACTTTTTCACTTTTACTTTATAATTGTATTATTATTTTTCTAGTAAATAGTATGACTTATGTGTTGAATTTTACACATTAAAAGTAATGGCACTTATGTCTTAGAAAAGTATGCTTTCTTGAAAGTGCTTCTGTTCAGTTCTGATTCCGTAGAACAAAATAATTGATTTGAAATAGGGGCTGACAATAACAGAGTGATATGACAGACTAGCATGCCATCCAATACTACTTCTCTGCCTTATTCTCAGTGACTGCTAAAATGGGCACCAGCTCAATACAGTCCTGAATAAAATAAAGCAAATATCAGAAAATAAACAAATAAAGGCATGAAAAAATGCAAAGTAACAGGACCAGCTTGCTTACAACTGCTTTGGCTGGACTCTAAAAAAGTGGAGACAGTATTGCAGAGATAACAGACTATTAGAATACTTGGCCTGCCGTCCACTTTGCAAATGAATAATTCTTCAAGACTCCTTCATAATATAATTCTCTGGCATGCACTGTTATAGATCCAAATGATATAATTAACACAAAATCCAGCTTTAGCTAACATACTTCACATAACATGACTAGCTCTGGGAGCTTGGATAGAGCAGCATACTGACCACAAGTGAATCAAAACAGAGAAAGAGGGATTAGAGAATTCAAAGCCGATATGTAATTCCCATGATTTCCATAAGTGATTTCCATATGTGATTCCCATATGTAATTCCCATACATACGTGATTTCCATACATGATTCCTATATGTAATTTCCATACATGATTCCCATATGCAATTCTCATATGTGATTTCCATACATAATTCCCATACTTGATTCCAATACATAATTCCCATAAGTGATTTCCATATGTGATTCCCATATGTAATTACCATAAGTAATTCCCATGTACACAATGAAACAACCAGTACAAGAAAAGATGAGATATAATTTTTAAATGAGTGGAACTTGCCCATTATAACCAACATTGCTGGTTAAGAAATGCAATAAGGGACACCATTGTGAAGTTATTTTCACTATGCAGACCACAACTCAGCACACAAAATAATTAGTTTTGTAGTTGCTAGAATCTTTTTTATTAAATTTCTCACACCATTTATAATTGTGCCACACGGGTTATATGAATGGTGGAGTAGGACATGTGAGAAGAACACCCTCCACTTGAAATGCGCTATCAATTTATAGTCAACACCCGTGTATGGTGCTACATTTCTGACAATTCCTCTGAAAACAGGGTTAGCAGTTCTATTGCCATAGAAGTCTCATCCACATATTTAGTTGTATGAAATACAGAAGAAGTGCATACAAACCATTACAGAATGCCTTACTCTTAATGGAAATTAGTTTGGAATCTGACCCTAGTTAGTTAACGATTGGATTTATGCACTTCTGTTTAAATGACTGTGTCAAAAGAACTTGAATATAAATGAGATTTCACTTTTCATATTAGCTGGAGGATTGTTTTTTTCTTGCTTCATCTTTTTTTTTTTGGTTGCGCATGAGGAAGACTAGTAAGAGAAATTATATAAACTGTGGGGTGGATTGTGTATAAAATACATTTTACAAAACCATGACCAATAGAGTTGATGAAACACTGAAAGAAAATGGGCATGGCAAAAATTTACAGAAAGGACCAGATGATACGTAACAGATTTAACAAAGAGCAATGAAATCCAATGCAAAATACTGCCAGATTTAATACAGTGCAAAATACTGGCAGGTTTAATACAATGCAAAATACTGGCAGGTTTAATACAATGCAAAATGCTGGCAGGTTTAATACAATGCAAAATACTGGCAGGTTTACTACAATGCAAAATACTGGCAGGTTTAATACAATGCAAAATACTGGCAGGTTTAATACAGTGCAAAATACTGGCAGGTTTAATACAGTGCAAAATACTAGCAGGTTTAATACAGTGCAAAATACTGGCAGGTTTAATACAGTGCAAAATACTGGCAGGTTTAATACAATGCAAAATACTGGCAGGTTTAATACAGTGCAAAATACTGGCAGGTTTAATACAGTGCAAAATACTGGCAGGTTTAATACAATGCAAAATACTGGCAGGTTTAATACAGTGCAAAATACCGGCAGGTTTAATACAGTGCAAAATACCGGCAGGTTTAATACAGTGCAAAATACTGGCAGGTTTAATACAATGCAAAATACTGGCAGGTTTAATACAGTGCAAAATACTGGCAGGTTTAATACAGTGCAAAATACTGGCAGGTTTAATACAATGCAAAATGCTGGCAGGTTTAATACAATGCAAAATGCTGGCAGGTTTAATACAATGGAAAATACTGGCAGGTTTAATACAATGCAAAATACTGGCAGGTTTAATACAATGGAAAATACTGGCAGGTTTAATACAATGGAAAATACTGGCAGGTTTATGCTGCTATTTTTGTTTCTATTAGGCCTTTAGTTTGGTGATTGGAAAAATTGATACGATTATTCTGATATACACTCGAGCTTAAAAATTGTGAAATAGTCACTGCATTTTTCAGTATGGAAATGCACATTTGTTTGAAGGAAAACTAATGGTTATTGATGTCTTCCAGTATAGAAAAACAAGATCATCATGCTAATTTCTTGAGACACAGAAGCTATATATTATATGTAAAATACTGCAAAAGTGTAAAATGGTAGTCCATAGAAAACTGATGAAAGAACCAAGCTGAAAAACATTCAGGCAGATTCCTTTGGGAAAATTCAGATAAATGCTGAATTGTGTGGTATTTCATGTGCAGTTGCTTTTGATATTTCAATTGCAGGTGCTTTTGCTTTCTATACTTTTTTTTTCTCTTATTTGAAAAATACGGAATGGAAAGAAGATGGCAGTACTATGAACAAAACACTTTTTGTGGAAAGCAACAGGTTCATATTATATATAAAGTAGAATTTAAAAGAACAATAAAGATTATGAAGTGAAAGTTTGTTTCTTGGCAGAAGTAGTTATTTATCATTTTACTGAAATGGTATAAGATACTGTAATAATACTATAAAATAATTCTGCTGTCAAAAGTGGCTTCCACATGAAATCATTAACAGCAAAGAATTGTGCTTAGTTTGGAAATGACACTGTCAATTGTTGTATAATGCTGGGAACACTTTTTTTTCAGTAAAATGCAGTAAAAAATGTAAAATGTGGAAAAGATGAGTAGAATTAACAGTTATTCTTTCAATAACAATGCAGCTATATAAAGTAAAATGGAAGTATTTTCAGATGCACACACACACATACACACACACACACACACACACACACACACACACACACACATGCACAATCCCTCTCAAATCTATAGAATTTGGAGGGATGCACAATCCCTCTCAAATCTATAGAATTCGGAGGGACTCTCCTAACTGGAATTTATTTGGAGTTCTAAATTAATAGTTGTAAAGTTTAAAGGTGTCCTTAATTGGAACCATTTCCCTAATTAAAAGCTAAGAGCTATACATGTGCATACTCACAAACACACACACACACACACACACACACACACACACACACACACACACACACACACACACACACACACACACACACTACTCAATTACACTTGAAATATGTAGAGTGCTGTAGAAATTTGTGTTGGCTTGTTTACAAGCAGCTGTTTTGCTATGCGTGATTGTGGTAATCTCAAAAGAAAACCTATTAGGTTGCTTTCACAATCAGATGTATGTCACTTGCATGCATTATCAATTGGTGCTGTTATTGGTGAATTATAATCAATTGTAGTGGAGTTGACAATATTGTAAGTCAACTACCGATGTACTCACATACACTCTAATTTTTATAAATACCTGAGTGCATATGATATTTGATTCATATATTTATATATATATATATATATATAGAGAGAGAGAGAGAGAGAGACATATTGACTTGACTGAATTTGGGTTAAGTTATGAAAGAGTTCACCTTGCTTAAAAGGTGAACTCTTGTTTCAAGTTCTGAAATTGGTATCCAGTGAACCATGTTAGTCATGGGAGTGACACTTGAGCAGACTGACCCCTATGCTAAACACAGCTCAATTTTTCATTTAGTGGAGGGCAGGAGGAAGTTATAAAGAGTTTTAGAAATTACTACAATGTAGAAGAAAGTGTGCTACCAAACTGTTTAGAAATGAAAAGAAAATACAAGAGTTTGATGAATTTGCTTTGAAGAAAGGAATAAGTACAATGTGTGGGATGCTGCCATAATGAACAGGAAAGAGGTTATCTTCCCTATTTAGACAGACAGAAGGGAGACTGATGTAAGTAAATCCGGTTTATTTGAAACTACAAATACACCCACAGTAGTAAAACATTAACCGTAGGTTGACATTTTGGGGTGCTACTTCTAATCTGATGCAACCTAGGAAGGAATTATATGTGCTGCAAATGCAAAGAGACTTCTCTTGTACCGTCCAGGAACTACAACAAAACCAAAAGTTACTAAGATGACTTTGTAGTGAAACTGACCAAGCCAAAAGACACTGTTTTATGTTTATAGACACAGAAAGCTTAATTTTATTTTGAATGATCTATATCTGGTTATTGCCTTTATATAAAATAGGAATATTTTTGCAAAAATAGTCAACGATGTATATTTCCTGAATGTTAATAGCACCAAACATGATAGATATTGTGCTTATTATTGAAGAAAATTGATCTGATAAATTACAGTCTCATCCCTCCAGAAAAAAAATGAAAGTGTTGATCTCACATGCACTTGTAAAATGGGTATGAAGACCTTTGTCAGCAACAAGTGCATATGGCTTTTTTCTATAAAATGCTATTTCTCCATCAACACTGCTAAAGTTTGCCTGCAGAACCTATATATGAATTAACAATGATGAAAGTTGTTTATTGAAAAGATGTGCTTTGACTGCCACTGATAAAACATAGGTGGAAATGTAAAACAGGCATTTGTGAATTTTGTTGTTAAAGAAATATTTGTAATCAGAGGTGCGTACAGTGTAGATCATGGATTATTTATAGAAAAGTCATATAAAATTAATCTTTCTATAAGTTTGACGTGCTCGATCAGTAAGAAGCTTAGCAACAGGATATTGCACACAGTGGTAGGAAATTATTTTGAAGAGGAGATGGGGTACACATGAAGTGCAACTCAGGATTCTGTCTTGGGGCTATACCTGTGTAATATTTAAATGCCAACTATATGTACTTTTGTAGCAAAAAATGGTAGTAAATATAAAATTAAAGGAAGGGCAATAATGTCTCAATGTATTTGAATAAACACAAATTATTATTTGGGAAAATAGGAAATGTCGCACCAGCCCATTTGAGCAACCAAACAAAACATGTCTGCCAGGGACAAAGCTGGGAAGCTTTTGGCATAAGCACAATAAACCCTCTGACCTTATAACCTACAGACAACTTTGCAACCAGGTAAAGCTCCTAGTTATTAAAGATAAAAGAAACTACTACCACACCTTATAAGACCAGCACAGACCAAATCATTGAAATAGCCACAATTTTCAACACATATTTCATAAATGTCATAGCAGATCTCACCACTGGCTTCCCTCAAAATATTCCCACCCCTTCTGACCTCCCAAGTACAGATTACTCCACTCCTCACCCACATAAATTCTTACTATCTACTATCCCTACAGCCACAGTAAAGAAATTAATTATAAGACTTAAACAATGCAATAATGCCCCTAATAACATGCCCCCTGAATTTTTCCAGTAAGCCACAAATTCCATTGCCTACACAGTCAGTGTACTACTTAACAGATCCATTCAAGAGTCTTATGTCCCTACAATTTGGAAAAAAGCATACATCCTCCCACTGCACAAAGGCAGAAACAATAATGACTTTTCTAACTTTCGACCCATTGCCATTCTCTCCCCTAACTCTAGGATACTCGAGAAGTGCATCCACAGCCAACTCCTTAACTATCTACTCGACAATAATCTACTATCAGCAACCTTACATGGATGTAATCCCGGACATAGCACCACCACAGCTTTAATATCCTTCTGTTACTCTGTCATTCATGCTTGCGATGCTGGGAAACTAGTCTCCTCTCTATTTCTGGACCTTTCCAAAGCCTTTGATACTATTATCCAACCTCTCCTTCTTAGAAAACTATCCAACTTAGGAATCTCTACCTCTACCCTTCAGTGGTTCTCTAACTATCTCACAGACAGGCAACAAGCTACCAAATGGCAGCATTCTTTATCTCCTTTCCTCAGCACCACTTCTGGTGTGCCCCAAGGATCCATCTTAGGACCTATACTCTTCAGCATCTACAGCAATGACTTCAACTCTTCTCTGAAGGCACAGTCATCCAATATGCAGACAGCCCCCCTATCATCTGCACTTCATACTCTCCACGTGAACTCCTTAAACTTACCCAGTCTGCTCTCACCTACACAGAAACATGGATGGCTAACAACAACCTTGTCCTAAACCCCAAGAAAACTAAGCTTAAGATATATACCCCTAAGAGGACCCTCACTATAAACAAGGATTCTTCTGTATTCTCTCCCATAATAATACTACCATACTACACATACTAAACTTATAGGTGTCATCTTAGATGAACACTTAACTTTAGATATGCATATCCTCAACAACATTAAAAAAGCTCATCAGAAACTAGGAATGCTTTACCGTAACAAAACATTCGTCAACTACTCCTTAAAACTAGGCCTTGACTCCTCCTTCCTGCTACAATATCTTCTCTATGGTGCTCCTCTCTTTACAAACATACAAGCTGGCCTTAAATCCAAACTAGACTCATGCTATAGCAAAATTACTAAGTTTGTCACTAATGGACAACACTTATCTCACCACTATACCTCCCTTTGACTACTGAACTGGATAGAACTTCCTCATCATCTCACCTAAATTCAACTCACAACTGCCCATAAAGTAATATTCAATCCATCCAGCTGCCCTGCCCTCTCTTCTCGTTTTACACTCTACCACCCTACTAGACCTCTTCGCTCTGAAAAGCAAACTCTCTTGCTATTACAAAAAAAAAAACTAACCTCCCTGCTGGTGACTTGCTCCACTCCTTTTCCTCTACCAAACTCTGGAACTCACTCCCATGCTCATGTAGAAGCACTACTACTACTTTTCTCTTCAAAACATCTTTGAGACAAAATCTTTCTTCTCACTGGCTATGTTCATGTCCTAGCTCCTCACTTCCTATAACCTGACGTTTCCTCTTTCTACTACTCCCACCTTTCCTACCTTCTCCTACATTACATTCTAAAAACCCGCATCTTTCCTGGACATCCACCTATTTCTACACCTTTGCAAACTTATACTGACAGATGCTAGATATATGCACAGCCACTTTACCGTATTACTTAGTTATAAATTAAGTAATCGATTAAAACACTGTTAAAACTTTGTATGATGGTTAAAATTTTGTTTATTCAAATATATGTATGTATGTTTATTCAAATGTATGTATGTATGTATGTTATTCCATTGTGGAGCTTTTCTCCCCAGGCCTCCACTGAAAATGGGTATTGTTGGTCCAGTGGACAATCCCAGTAAACAAATGCAAATAAAATAATAAATAAATAAATAACTTTATTGCCCTTCAAAGCCTGTAAAATGCTTTGCACATCTTTTTTTTTTTTTTTTGTAACAAAGAGATAAAACTACATGCAATACACTAAAAAGAATTATGATCTTATTTTTTTTTCCTAGAAGAATGCTAAGATTCATCTCTTGAGGATCACTATTGAGGCGAATTTCTTGGCAGCCATGTTTTGAAGGTATAATAATATGGTTATGATCAGAGACATGATCATAATACTCTGTGTTCTACCTTTTCAACTTGAAATAAGAACAAATTGAAGGAGTTTAGTGGATTTACTTTGAACAAAGGAAGAGAAATTCTAGGTGTGGTATGTTATCTAGTACTGTAGCCATTAAAACTCCGAAAAGTGAACTGGAGGCTGAGAGAACCAAACTGCCTGGATGCACAAATGCCTCAATGCAAAAAATGTCCATAAATGTCCATAAATGTTAATGTCACCAGATAGAAAAACCACTAAAAGGTGGAAACACAGATTAATTTATTTGAAGTGCTTTTCGTTTGCCTCCTAGGCAAACTTCTTCAGAAAACACAATGCAGCAGTTCACTATGCCTTAAATAGTATGGCATCATGATTAAATTAACAACAATTAAGTCAATTATACCTAATAGCTTGTAACACAGTCACACCACAGCAATAGACATAAAAGACATAAAGACATAAAAAGAAACATACCCTAAAAAATCACTTTAAACATTTCACATAATACAATAGTAAATAGTCAGAAAAAACTCTAATAAAAACAACAGTCTCCGGTAGTAACCAAAACTGTTAAAGTTATAATAATATGGTGACCTGTCAATTAAAACAAACAACTTAAACCTTAAGGCAAGGTCGATGGTCCCCTGGGCAAAGTTTGCCTTACTTAAATTATTAAAATTACCTATTTAA